>NC_053439.1:3108533-3204433 GCF_007990345.1 Gossypium hirsutum | reverse complement strand
AATTTATTAAAATTATTTACGAAATAAAATAAAATAAATCAATTAAATAAAAATATAAAATAAATATGCATAAATGCAATAATAAAAACGAAATAACATAAAATACGAGATTAAAATAAATAAACGAAATTACCGAAAAGCTACCGAAACACGAGCTTCGTCGAACGGGTTACACGAATTGAACCTCTTTTTTCTTGTTTTTTCTTTTTCTTTTCTCTCTTTTTCTTTTTTTCTCTTTTCTCTGCTTTGCTGCTTCTGCCTGCTTTTCTGCTCTGCTCTGCTCTCTGCTGCGCTCTGCATGCTCTTTTTCTTCTTTTTTTTTTTTTTCTTCTTTTTGCTACTTTTTTTGCTTTTTTTTTTTTTTTTTTTTTTTTTTACTGCTTCGGTTCTATTGGGTCGGTTGTGTTTATATTTTTTATTATTTTTTTTTTTTTTTTTTCTTTTTCTTTTTTTTTCCTTCTTCTTCCTTCTTCTTCTTCAAAGTCTAGCCTCCACCACCGCTTGCGCCGCCGCTACCTCCTCCGACGCCGGTACTCTTTCTTTTCTTCTCCTCTTTCTCTTTTCTTCTCTTTTCTTCTTTTTTCCCTCGAATAAATCTCTCTTTTTGCAAGTTTTTTTTTATTTTTCGTGGGTTTGATTTTGGGTTAAACCATTTATAGTGATATTTACTTCCTTTTGCAGTGGCAGGTGAGAAGAGCAGCCACCATGTTTGTGCTGAAATCTGGAAGTGGTGCCCAATACGTAACTGTTGAAGACCAAATCACAAATGCAGCAAACTTTGGGCTAAATGTAATTTTAGAAATTTAGATTAAATGAAATTTAATGAATTAGGGTCTAAGTGAAATTTAATAAAGTTTAAGGGTCAAATGAATTTAGGAAAGTTTAGGGTCAAAATGCAATTTTTATTTTTAAATTTTTTTTGAAATTTGAAAATTAAACACAAATTCTAGTCGGACAAAAATTTAGTGCTTACAACTGCCCTCTTTGCTCATCATTGTGAAACAAGGATAGTGCAAAGACTTAAAAGCACTAAATTTTGTTCAATTGTCCAATCTTTATTCTTTACTCGGCATGTGATCCTGAGCTCAACTCATTTCTCGCAATATGAATTGACTCTTTAAAACTAGACATTAAAAATAGAAATTGAAAATAGCTCAGCACGTGAGCCAAGGCTCAACTCACTTCTCGCAATATGAGTTGATTTTTGAAAACAGAATTTGCAAAAGGCTCAACTCACCTCTCGCAATATGAGTTGATTTTTTGAAAAATAGAAAAAGGCTCAACTCACCTCTCGCAATATGAGTTGGTTTTTGAAAAATAGAAATTAAAAGGCTCAACTCACCTCTCGCAATATGAGTTGATTTTGAAAACAGAAATTGAAAAGTAGAAATTGAAAATACCTCAGCGTGCCCTGAGGCTCAACTCACCTCTTGCAATATGAGTTGATTTTTTTTTTGAAACACAGAAATTAAAAAATAGAAATTAAAAACAGAATTTGAAAAGACCTCAGCGTGTGGCCTGAGACTCAACTCACCTCTTGCAATATGAGTTGATTTGAAAAGTAGAATTAGTAAAGCAGAAATTGAAAATACCTCAGCGTGCCTTGAGGCTCAACTCACCTCTCGCAATATAAGTTGATTTTTGAAAAGCATAGATTGAAAAAAAACATAAATTGAAAATACCTCAGCATGTGAGCCGAGGCTCAACTCACCTCTTGCAATATGAGTTGATTTTTGAAAAACAAAAATTAAAAGGCTTAACTCACCTCTCGCAATATGAGTCAATTTAAAACATAACTAAAAATACCTCGGCGTGCCCGAGGCTCAACTCATTTCTCGCAATATGAGTTGATTTTTGAAAAACAAAAATTAAAAGGCTTAACTCACCTCTCGCAATATGAGTCAATTTAAAACATAAACTAAAAATACCTCGGCGTGCCCCGAGGCTCAACTCACTTCTCGCAATATGAGTTGATTTTTTTAAAAAAATTTAAAAATACCTCAACGTGTCTTGAGGCTCAACTCATTTCTCGCAATATGAGTTGATTTTGAAAAACAAAAATTAAAAGGCTTAACTCACCTCTCGCAATATGAGTCAATTTAAAACATAAACTAAAAATACCTCGGCGTGCCCCGAGGCTCAACTCACTTCTCGCAATATGAGTTGATTTTTAAAAAATTTAAAAATACCTCAACGTGTCTGAGGCTCAACTCATTTCTCGCAATATGAGTTGATTTTGAAAAACAAAAATTAAAAGGCTTAACTCACCTCTCGCAATATGAGTCAATTTAAAACATAAACTAAAAATACCTCGGCGTGCCCCGAGCTCAACTCACTTCTCGCAATATGAGTTGATTTTTTTAAAAAATTTAAAAATACCTCAACGTGTCTTGAGGCTCAACTCATTTCTCGCAATATGAGTTGATTTTGAAAAATAAAAATTAAAAGGCTTAACTCACCTCTTGCAATATGAGTCAATTTAAAACATAAACTAAAAATACCTCGGCGTGCCCCGAGGCTCAACTCACTTCTCGCAATATGAGTTGATTTTTTTTAAAAAAATTTAAAAATACCTCAACGTGTCTTGAGGCTCAACTTATTTCTCGCAATATGAGTTGATTTTCCTTGGAAAGCAATGAATATTAAACATCAAAATACCAAAACCAGTCCTTTGGTAGAACTCGGGTATCTTTTCCTTTGATTCAATGCGACTCTCATTCAAGATTTCTTGCTTTACTGGATTACCTGTATATGTCATGCATGATGTCATCATGATATGCACATGTTTGTCTTAAATGCCTTTATGCCTACATGATTATGCAGTGCTCCTTAAGCATATTGGTCGTATGTCATTTTCGCCATGATTGTTGAGGATCTGCGTTCATTGCTTTGATTCTCGACCTTCTCTTCAGGCCTCATACCTGTCTTCGAGCTTTACGAGTAATCGACGTTTCTCAGATATCACCCTTTTTGCCCTTGGTTAACTTTGTTCTTGCTTTGAAGATCTTGCACTTATCAAATTCTTATCCGGGTAATGCTTGACATTTCTTTTGTTTAGAGTATGTCATTTCACTATTTATCATTAAATAAACACATAATGAGATGCATGAAAATGGTCAGGTAGAGACACAAAGGATATCTCATAGTCTTTTATTTCAAGTGTGGCAAACAAAGAAAGTTAACCAATGAGAGTAAAAATGTCAAAAAGAAAGAAAAGGTCGTATTCAACGGATACAAATGCTCTAGATATTCAACACATGAACTCTTCCACGTTCCTCAATCAATAATCTTTTCGAGCATGGCTTCTTGCGTAGAAAATTTCGAGCTTTCAGAAGTGCTTCAAATACTGTAGTCTCACTACTTGACCTATCGTTCGACCGCCAGGTTTGTTTCATTAGGACGCTCTTTCGGGTTTTCATCCTAATCTTTTTGTACTAATCAAGACGCTCTTTTCGGGTTTTTGCCCTTTTTTTTAGATGCCCTTTTCGGGTTTTCATCTTAAGCATAATATTTCTTCACCGCATCCGAATTCACCGGATTCGATAACTCCTTCCCATCCATCTCGGTAAGGATTAAAGCTCCTCCTGAGAATGCCTTTTTTACAACGTATGGTCCTTCCCAATTTGGTGCCCATTTTCCTCGCAGGTCTTTTTGTATTGGGAGAATCTTTCTCAGAACGAGTTCTCCTTCATGGAACTCTCTTGGTCGTACCTTCTTGTCATGGGCTGCGATCATTCTCTTTTGGTACATTTGCCCATGACAAATTGCCCTTAGACGTTTTTCTTCAATGAGGTTCAACTGATCATATCGAGCTCGAACCCATTCTGCTTCTTCTAACTTTGATTCCATCAATACTCGCAGAGAGGGGATCTCAACCTCGATAGGTAGCACAGCTTCCATTCCATAGACTAGAGAGAAAGGAGTTGCTCCCGTAGATGTTCGCACAGATGTGCGATATGCAAACAAAGCAAATGGAAGTTTCTCGTGCCAATCTTTATATGTTTCAGTCATTTTCCCAATGATCCTCTTAATGTTCTTGTTAGCTGCTTCAACAGCCCCGTTCATCTTTGGGCGATAGGGCGAGGAATTATGATGCTTTATTTGGAACTGCTCGTACACTTCTTTCATCATCTTATTGTTCATATTCGTGGCATTATCTGAGATGATTCTTTCAGGCAAACCATATCGGCAAATGATTTCCTTTTTCAAAAACTTACACACTGCAGTCTTCGTCACATTGGCAAACGAAGCGGCTTCAATCTATTTTGTGAAGTAATCGATAACCACAAAATGAATCGATGTCCATTTGAAGCTTTTGGAGAAATTGGCCCTATGACATCCATGCCCCACATAGAAAAAGGCCACGGAGAAGTCATGACATGAAGGGGTGAAGGGGCTACATGAATTTTATCGCGGTAGATTTGACATTTGTGGCATTTTCTGGCAAAATTGATGCAGTCACTTTCCATTGTCAGCCAATAATAACCGAGTCTCATGATCTTTCTGGCCATATTGAAACCATTGGCATGCGTTCCGCAAATTCCCTCATGGACCTCTTCAAGTATTTTTCTGGTTTCAACATCATCCACACATCTCAAAAGCATCTGATCCTTTCCTCTTTTATACAGGATATCCCCATCAAGGACAAATCCCGCTGCCATTCTTCTAATTGTTCTTTTATCGTTCTCATTCGCTTGTTCGGGATACCTTTGATTCTTGATATATTCTAAGATATCATGGAACCAAGGCCGTCCGTCTACTTCTTTCTCAATGCTACAACAGTGTGCAGGGACCTCGTATATGCTCATTTTGAGGGGCATTATTTCTGCTTCTCTACTTGCTTTGAATATTGAAGCCAAAGTGGCTAGGGCATCAGCCAGTTGGTTCTCTTCTCGTGGGAAGTAATGAAAAGTTATTTCTTTGAATTCCTTGATCAATCCAGCCACTAAATCGCTGTACTTAATCAATTTTGAGTCCCTCACTTCCCATTCTCCACGGATTTGGTAAATCACTAGGGCTGAGTCCCCGTACACCTCCAAGATCTCGATGTTTCGTTCGATAGCTGCACGAAGCCCCATGATACAGGCCTCATATTCTGCAATATTATTGGTACAGAAGAAGTTCAGTCTTGCAGTGAACGGATAATGATTCCCGTCTGGTGATACCAGGATTGCTCCAATTCCATGCCCTAAAGCATTTGACGCACCATCAAAGCACATCTTCCATGACTTCTCTTTTGATGACTCGGATTCTATTTCTGTGATGCACATTAAGTCTTCGTCGGGGAAATCGAATCTTAAAGGCTCATATTCCTCTGTCGTTCGAGTTGCTAAGAAGTCAGCTATTGCGCTCCCTTTTATTGACTTCTGACTTACATAGGCAATGTCATATTCCGAAAGGAGGAGCTGCCATCGTGCCATTCTTCCTGATAGTGCCGGCGATTCCATCATGTATTTTATTGGGTCCAGCTTTGAAATTAGCCATGTCGTGTGATACAACATATATTGTCTGAGTCTCCGAGCTACCCAAACCAGAGCGCAACAATATTTCTCAACGGACGAATATTTTGCCTCATATTCAGTGAACTTTTTGCTGAGGTAGTAGATCGCCCTTTTCTTTCTTTCCTGACTCGTCATGTTGTCCCAGTACGCAACCCATTGAACTTTCGAACACTGTCAGATACAAAATTAATGGTCTTCCTGAAATTGGCGGTACTAGCACTGGAGGACTGGACAAATATTGTTTTATCTTATCAAAGGTCACTTGGCATTCCTCGTTCCATTCTCCCGGGTTATGTTTTCGAAGAAGCCGAAAGATTGGGTCGCATTGGTTGGTAAGTTGAGCGATAAATCGGGCGATGTAATTTAATCTCCCTAAAAATCCTTTAACTTCCTTTTGCGTGCGTGGAGGTGGTAATTCTTGGATGGCTTTTATTTTATCTGGATCAACTTCGATACCTCTTTCACTGACAATGAAGCCTAGCAACTTTCCCGAGGTAGCCCCGAATGTACATTTGGCTGGATTAAGCTTTAGCTGAAACTTTCTCAGCCTTTCGAACGACTTCTTGAGGTTCATTACATGCTCTTCTTCTCCTCGAGATTTAGCAATCATATCGTCGACGTAGACCTCTATTTCTTTATGCATCATGTCATGGAATAACGTCACCATAGCCCTCTGATATGTTGCCCCAGCATTCTTTAACCCGAATGGCATCACCTTGTAGCAGAACGTTCCCCACATTGTTATGAAGGTAGTTTTCTCCATATCCTCAGAAGCCATCTTGATCTGATTATACCCGAGAATCCATCCATGAAAGAAAACAATGAATGTTTTGCTCTGTTGTCCACCAACGTGTCAATATGCGGCAAGGGAAAATTATCTTTTGGGCTTGCTCGATTCAGGTCACGATAATCCACGCACATTCGTACTTTTCCATCTTTCTTTGCTACCGGGACTATGTTAGCCACCCATTCTGGATATTTGGAGGCTTGTAGGAAGCCAGCGTCAAATTGCTTCTTGACTTCCTCTTTTATTTTCAACAGCATTTCGGGCCTCATCCGTCTTAATTTTTCTGGATGGGCTTGCATTCTGGCTTTAATGGGAGCTTATGGACCACTAAATCTTCATCTAGCCCTGGCATGTCCTGGTATGACCACGCGAAAACATCTTTGTATTCGCGGAGTAAAGTGATCAAACTACGCCTGGTACTTTCTGAAATAGAAGTCCCAATCTTCACTTCTTGTTTCCTCTCTTCAGTGCTCAAATTTATTGTTTCTACAGATTCTTCATGAAGCAGAACCTGTTTATCCTCTTATTCCACCATTCTTAACAATTCAGGAGACGAGACATAATCTTCAGCATTTTCTTCGGCTTCAAATTCTCCTAAGCAAATAGCCTTCTCAACATCAATTTCAAGATTCGTAACGGGCTTATTCATGTCGTCAATATCTGAGCACCTGAAAGTTGAATGGAAAAGGAAGCTATCGGGGGACATCCAAGTATTGGAAACAACAAACAAAATGTTATGTCATGGCAATGAGGCAAATGTAAGGATAGGCTATGAAATGAGAAAATGATTATGAAATTAGTGATAATGCGAAAAATCATGACAAAATACATCTTCATTGAAATTCATTTAAATGATAAAGAGCGAATGCAAACTCTTACAAAGAACTCTATTATATCTAAGGACACAATAGAAGGTTGATGTTTGGCATTACTCTGAAGGCTTATAAACTACAAGAAGCTCCTCAGCAATCCAATTGTTCAACATGAAACCAGGAGGGCAAGGGCGTATCCTCGAGACATCTTTACTTGCACCAGCTTCTTTGTCAATGACATTTATACTAGCATTCTGAAAATCCTTTTCAATTAATCCCAGCATGTTTCGTGGATCCTCTTGTCCAGGGTAAATCATTCCCGCAGATGTAAATATTTTTGACAAAGGAGGGTACTCTATTGGTTCCCATTCTGGTTCTCGGCCCAAAGTTCTTGCAATTCTTCTCTCTTGATCCTTCTTCCACTGTCTTCTTCTTTGGCGCATGTCAGGCTGGAACCCCAAACCGTATCGGGCCTTGTGGTGCACTGGCTTTAAAGCCCTCACTATTCCTTGCAGATGTCTCCCTAAACCTCTTCTCGCACGAGCTCCCCTTCCTACGGTCAACTTGACACCCATTCTGGTATTTCTCGACAGTTTTGGCATCGGAATTCTATTTCCCTCAGCGACGAAAGTGGCATTGATGAATTCAAGGGATCGAAAGGAACATTCCACTGCATCCTTGCTTACTTCCAGGTATGGCGCATCAGCAGAGATAGATGCGATGATGTCTTTTTCGCCCTCGACTGTGACCAAACAGCCATCCATGATGAATTTCACTTTTAGATGGAGGGATGATGGGACTGCTCCAGCAGAATGAATCCAAGGTCTTCCCAAAAGGCAGTTATAAGAGGGTGTAATGTCCATGACTTGGAATTCGACCTCATAGATGTAGGGGCCCACTTCCAAAGGGATTTCGATCTTTCCCATGACTTCACGCCTCGTCCCGTCGAATGCCCTTACCGTGGAATGACAGGGCTTTAAGTAGGACAAATCTATCGGTATTCTGGAAAGTGTAGCCAATGGCATAACATTTAATGCTGACCCATTATCGATGAGTACGTTCGGTATTATGTAGCCCTTGCAGCGGGTCGTGATATGCAGCGCTTTCACCGAACCTCTACCATTTAGCGGTATCTCATCATCACTAAAATAGATGAAGTTGTCCGCATTCAGATTGTTTACCCACCTATCAAGCTTTTCGACATATATGTTGTTGGCCACGTAAGCTTGATTTAACACCTTCAATAAAGCGTTCCGGTGTGGCTCTGAATTTAACAGTAGAGATAGAACTGAGATTCGTGCTGGCTGCTTGCTCAGTTGTTCCACCACACTATATTCGCTGTGCTTAATAAATTTCAAGAATTCTTGAGCTTCTTCCTCATTCACAGGCTTTTTAGTTTCTTGCACGGGTGGAATTTCTTGCTCGACTTCGACCTCGTGCATCACTGCTTTCCCTTTTTACTTCGAGTCGCTACTTTTCTTTACCGGTTCAACTTCTTTAGAATAGCATCGTCCACTTCGAGTAAAATGACCTACCTCCCCAACATCTTCAATTATGGCTTTGGACTTTTCAACTTCCGGTGTAACGATATTAATATCATATCTCCACGGTACTATTTTGTTGTCCTTATACGGGAAAGGAGATGGTACTTCAATTACCATCTGTAGTTTCAATGACTCTCTCATCGCGTCGTAATAAATTACCAACGGTCGATCGGCGCTATACGGACAACCTGACGATTGATTGTCAGAGGCACATACTTCTTTCTCATTGGCCCCTCCTTCATTAATGATCTCAATCTCCTTATTATCTATCCGGTCTTGCAGTAACCTTTTAAATTCCTTACATGATTGAATGTCGTGCCCTACAATTCCATGAAAATCATAAAGAACCTGACATTCTTTTCTGAGATTATCGCCGGGGCGACAGAGCAATCCATTCTTAACCAGTGCCTCTCAGATTTTCTGTAGAGGCGTCCTTATTTCTGAAACACATCTTCTGACTTGCCATTCATCTTCTTTCCCCACTGTGCTCACATTCCCTTCAGTATGGTTAGGGAACGGGTTCCCAGTTGCATTACTGGTACTATCGAATCACAGGATACCTGCATCAATTAGTCCTTGAACTCTCCTGTTAAAGGCTAGGCAATTTTCCGTGGAATGTCCCTGGTTTCCCGTATGGTATGCACAACTAGCGAATTGTATGTTTTAACCTCAGCGAACGAGTATGGAATATGCAATGAATGAATGAATGCATGAATGTCAAATGACTGTTAGTCATGAAAGAAATGCAAGAAATTGGTGTTAATTTCAAGATAGCCCCTATTTAGGCATTCCTTTAATCAAAAGAGTCTATTACACAACGTTTCGGTCACTCTGTAATTGACTCCTCTATCAGAAACCCCTTTTTGGCAACCAATCTCTAATCAACCCTTTCCTACCAAGATGTATATGATGCATGATGAAAAATAGAAATACAGACAAACAACATTGGTTAGCAAAACACATATGATCAGATAAAAATTGTGGAAAATCTAACAAATTAAGCTACTTGGTCCAATGGACTCGATTCCCTTGCATAGAAAGCGAAAGTGCAAAAGGTAAGAGGCGTTCCTCCCGTGCACTTATTTTGGTGACTACTAAACGGACGAAGGTTCAGCATGGCTCTAGTTAGGTGGCTCGTATGGTTCATTATATGCGGTTTTGGTTCTAGATAGGTACTCGAATTGCCCGTACTATCATCTATTAAGATTAACACGGAGCCTCGGTCATAGCCTATCACAGGCTCACGAGTTCAATTCGAGGGGTTACATTTACTTATGCCTATGCGGAGGGACAAGTTAACTCACGAAAGCATAAATCATATGTAACCCGAAAGTATTCACTAGCCTGTGCGGAGGGACGAGTTAACTCACGAAGGCGTAGCGTTTACTTTCACTTAAACGGACGGAGCCCGGGTAGAGAGCTCATGTTATGCGAAAATACAAGTGCACGGTGTGTGGGGAACAACTCATAAACCTTTACGTTTCACTTAAAGAAACTAAACCAAAATTAAAACCATAAAAATTAAAAACTGAAAAACAACCAAATAAGCAAGTTAGAAGAAATATTTACAGCACGATACAAATGCATGAATTTTGAAAACGAGATTTTCGGATCACGACCAAATATTTACTTTGAACAAGGAAATTTGAAAATTTTGACAAAACATGTTTAATTCCAGACACGACTCTCAAAAAGGCTTTCCCCAGTGGAGTCGCCAGCTGTAGCGACCTAAAAATTGGGCACGGGCGCTAATCGAAATAAATATTGAAAATTTGAAAACAGAATCTCGATCTATTTGAAAAGGGAGTCGCCACCGATCTTTTTTCATAGGTGTGATCGGACACCTAATAAATTCTCTTTTTAGAAGAAAAATTTATTTTTAAACTTTTCTAAAAAAGAGGTAATTTTAGGTCTACGTGAAGATCCAGAGAAAAGTAGAGTTCGGGAGTCGGTTACGCGCGAGGAAGGTATTAGCACCCTCGCGACGCCCAAAATTGGTATCTCGTTAAACGCATGTTGTCTTAATTTTCAAAAATACGAGTTCCATTTAATATTTAGTCGTGATCCGATTGAAATATGAAAACTTTTTTTAAGACACGAGAATTTTGAAGCACGAAAATTTTTTTTAAAAAATGAAAGTTTTTTTTTAAAAACACGAGAATTTTTAAACACGGAAATTTCAAAAACACGAAAGTTTTTAAAACACGACATTTTTTGAAACACGAAAATTTTTAAAACAAGACATTTTTTGAAACACAATTTTTTCTTAAAAAAATTTAAAATACGAGAATTTTTAAAACACGAAAATTTTTAAAACACGAAAATTTTTGAAACACGGAAATTTTTTAGAAAACGATTTTTTTTAAAATCACCGGAGTTTTTGAAAACACGAAAATCTTTAAAACACCGAAATTTTTGAAAACACGAAGATTTTTGAAACACGAAATTTTTTTGAAAATACGAAGATTTTTTTTAACACGGAAATTTTTGAAACAAGGTCATTTTTTTTGAAAACACGAAAATTTTTGAAAGACATGATTTTTTTGAAAATACGGAAATTTATAAAACACGAAATTTTTTTCTGAAAACAAGAAAATTTTTGAAACACTAGAATTTTGAAAACACGAAGATTTTTGAAACATGGGAATTTTTAAAAGCACGAGGATTATTGAAATTACAATTTTTTTGAATATTTTTTTATTTTTAAAAGGGCGTATCGAGTTTAACGCAAACCGGTGATATTCACCCAACATAGCGATGAAATCAACGATTTTATATTAAATCGATTCGTTGCCTTATTTATTAAAATTATTTAAAATAAAATAAAATAAAAATCAAATTAAATTAAATTAAAAATATAAATATAAATATGCATAAAATGCTAATAATATTAAAACGAAATAACATAAAAATACGAGCATTAAAATAAAATAAACGAAATTACCGAAAAGCTACCGAAACACGAGCTTCGTCGAACGGGTTACACGAATTGAACCTCTTTTTTCTTGTTTTTTCTTTTTTCTTTTTCTCTCTTTTTCTTTTTTTCTCTTTTTTTTTTGCTGGGCTGGCCGGTTGGGCTGCTGGCTTGGGCCTGGCCTGCTGGTGTGGGTGGTCTGCTACTGCGCTGGGCCTGGGGGCCTGCTGGGCCTGCTGCTGCGCTGGGCCTGCATTTGGGCTGCTTCTTTCTTCTTCTTTTTTCTGCTTCTTTCTTCTTCTTTTTTGCTACTTTTTTTTTGCTTTGGTTTTTTTTTTGGGCTTGTTTCTTTTTTTTTTCTTGGGCTGCTGGGTCGGATCGGGTCGTAGGTGGGTCGGGTCGGGTTGACCCGACTGTTATAATATTTTTTATTATTTCTTTTCTTTTTCTTTTTTCTTTCTTTCTTCTTCCTCTTTTCTTCTTCCTTCTTCTTCCTTCTTCTTCTTCAAAGTCTAGCCTCCACCACCGCTTGCGCCGCCGCTACCTCCTCCGACGCCGGTACTCTTTCTTTTCTTCTCCTCTTTCTCTTTTCTTCTCTTTTCTTCTTTTTTCCTTCGAATAAATCTCTCTTTTTGCAAGTTTTTTTTGATTTTTTTTCGTGGGTGTGGGGGTTTAATTTTGGGGTTTTAAACCCATTTTATAGTTGATATTTGCTTCCTTTTTGCAGGTGGCAGGTGAAGAAGGAGCAGCCACCCATGTTTGTGGCCTGAAAATCTGGGAAGTGGGTGCCCCAAATCACGTAACCTGTCTGAAGGACCAAATCACAAATGCAGCAAAACTTCTGGGGCTAAATGTAATTTTTAGAAAATTTAGGATTAAAATGAAGTTTAATAAAAATTTAGGGGTCTAAGTGAAATTTAAAGAAAGTTTAAGGGTCAAAATGAAATTTAGGAAAAGTTTAGGGGTCAAAATGCAATTTTTATTTTTTAATTTTTTTTTTTGAAATTTTGAAAATTAAACACAAATTCTAGTCGGACAAAAATTTAGTGCTTACAATTATTTATAATTTTTCTTCAACCCTTAAATAGGAGAATAACGCACTTCAGCGCACTCGAACCCATGTCCTTCTGTATGTACAATAATATTTATGTCAATCGAATTAAAATTCAATGTTAATAATTTTCAGTTAGAAAAGTTGTTTTAAGATGATTATTATCATGTGGTGACATAATATATATAGTTCTAGATCTGTTGGAAGAATTTAGGTTGTCATGATTTTCTATGGCCTTCTAGATAAATTGATGCATGTTAATTAATGATTTTGATAAAAGTAAAGCAGTTAACATTCCATCCCAAAGTTAAGAAAATAGAATATAAAAGTCAGCAAACTATAATTATAGGTCTTTTGAGCCTTTCGTGCATGTTCGTGTGGAATTTGTTCCTTCTTGGTAATAAAATAATATCAGTTAAGAGCTGCACATAATAGTTTTAGAGGTCTAAAAAAGGAATGGAAGGCTTTCTGTGAATGTAAAGATGTGTTTTAGAGGAATATGATTAATCATAAAGGTTTTTAAGATTTGACGTAAGGAGAATAAGTAGTTGAATATAAGTATAAGTGTTGGATCGATTTGAGTTAATTGAGTTTACGAGTTCTATTTTATCATTTTAATTTGGCTTAAATTTATTTCCAATTGAGCCCAATTAAATGAAATTTGAGTCTAGTTGAATCGAGTAAAATTGTTTCAGTTAAATTAAAAAAACTAAATATGTCAAATTAAAATATTGTTACAGTATAACTAATTCTATGTTAGAGCACATAAATTTGAAATCATATATATTTGAAACATTTTTCAAAGAAAAATAATAATAATAATAAGATACTTTAATATGAGAAACTTGAATCATTAATTAACTTATTTAGGTCTTCAAAATTATTGTTTTAGAAAAGTTTTAAAAATTTAACTTTCTTTATATATTTTTTTAGAATTTTTAGAATATTTATAGTTTTAAAAAAAGTAAATAAATTTTAAAATTTTTATAAATATTTTGAATTTTTGAAAATTATTTTGAATTATTTTGTAATTTTTATTGAGAGAGAGACCAATTTGCTTATTTTCAAAGTTGACAAGAACCAAAAGAGTATTTATACTAATTTGTGATTCAAATTGTTAAAGTTATTCGAATTGAAAAATTCAACTCGATTCGATTAATTCAAAATTTGAATTTTTTTTCGATTTTTTTGAATCGAATCGAGTTTTGCTTACCTTAATTGAGCCATAGCATAATTTTCTACACGTGTATTTAAATATGATTGGGAAGCTTGTTATCTTACTAATGGTCCCAAATAAGTCTAATGTAACTTGGTGTTTATCCACAAACTGTACACGTAACATACAAGTGATCTACTTTGATCTCAATTCAATCACTTTAGATAAAATAATTGTTCAAACCAGTTGCGTTAAAATATTTTGTTGTCCACCATCAAATTGCTGATGTAACACATTAGTCAATTGAGTGATGACACGTGACATTTTTTTATTGTCTTTTGACACAAAATTTTAAATTTTATAAATGGATGTATAAAATACCACAATCACGTACTCTTTAATCATATATTTAAAAATAAAATAAAATAATTAAAAATCAGAGATATAGTATTCATTTTTTTAATCTACCATATAAAAAAGCGAATTCAGTACCAAGTCAAAACAAATTTTAGTGCTTTTATAAACCCCATAAAATTCTATTAACTAAAACAACGTGGTCCATAATCATATTATAAATACTATTTTAATTATTAATATCGTGTTTATATATTTTTTCCAGTTATAATTTTTTTAACTGTCTAATATCGTGTCTAATATGGTTAATAACTTATACTACATATATTTAAAGCATTTACATACTGATACCGTATTTAGATTATTATTTAATTAGATTAAATGTTCATATTAAGGGGCATGACTTAATCTTTATAAAAGTATTGAAATAAAGGTTTTTTACGCACTTCGATTCAGTTTATAGTAAAAATTAAGTGAATGTTGATGTGTCTAGAATGAAACACATAATAAATAAAGCAGATATTGATTGAAATGAATAATAATAATAATATAATTTATAACATGATATTCGACATTTGAGAAACCTTTATTTAAGTACTTTCTAAAAGGTTTGGCTATTGTTTGACCATTTCGAAAAGTTTGACCTTCATTTAATCACTTTTGTACATATTAGAATATCATATTACTATCTAGAAAGGTTTAGTTCTTATATAAGCAGCCCTAAAAGGAAAGGTTAGGCTCCAATTTGAGCATTTAACATTTTAATTATGGGTAAATTAAACCCAAGGTTATTAAACTATTAATAAGTTTATATTTTGGTTACTCAACTTCAGAAAGTTATAAAATGGCTGCTGAACTATTCGAAAGTTTTCATTTAAGTTATTGGGTTGTTAAAATAACTATTGTATGACCTTTTTTTGTTCGCATTGCCCACATTAATTGAAAACTTTCATTTCCCTTTTGTTCTGCAGTTCAATTTTTTCATGAAGTAACTTTGAATGTCATGATTTTACGAACCGATATCCAAATAGCTTTCTTCTCTAATATTTGACATTGATCAACTAGGATCTTAGATATGTTCTTCTACTTGTCGATGACTATTGATCCTTTGTACTAATTGCCAAATCGTTACTTGAAGCTTACTAGTCAAACTTAAAAAAAAAAACCTTAATAGCCCAGTGACAAATAAATTTTTTTGAATAGTTCAATAACTTAAATGAAAACTTTCGAATAATTTAATAACTATTTTGTAACTTTTTAAAATAAAAGGACTAAAACTTAAACTTATTGATAATTTAGCATATTTAATCCTTAATTATTTTCTTGCACCTTATACATATAATAACCCCAGGTCATTCTTTTATTTTTCCTTCAACCTAGGCAAGTTTGGTTAAGTTATGCTATAAATAACATACCAAAAACAGAGCTTTCTGCAAACATAAACATTAAGAAAAACAATTCCCGAGCATATTCTTGTTTCTTAAAAGAGGAAAAAAAGAAATTATTTATTATTTAATTCCAAGTCTTCCCTCCCCAATCCCATCTTACCTCTATATATTAACCACCACCACCAGCATCACCACCGCGGTCTTCTTCCCATATCATATCTTGCTACACCCTTTTGGCTCTGCTATTTCTATTCATTAAAGCAAAGCTATGGCTAAATTACTGGCCACCCTTTTCATCCTAACCCTCTTTGTTTCCACTTTATCCTTTGCAGCTCGCACTGCTCCACCTTTCCCTGCAAATACCCAACAACAACAAGCTCAGGTTACTTAAAATTTCAGTTCATCACTTTCATTTTTTTCTCCAATCATATCCTCTATTTCAACTTATATTTGATATTTGCTTTTCTGGGTTTTAACTTTTTTGTTCTTATAGGGTGTTGTTGAAGTTGAAGATAGCTGTGAAGGAGTTGCGGAAGAAGAGTGTTTGATGAGAAGAACTCTTGCTGCTCATACTGACTATATCTATACTCAAAACCACAATCCATGAGCTTCAAATTTCTTGTTTTTCTTTAGCCATCAACCCACTACATATATATATGTATGTATGTATATGCTTGTTGTTGTTGATTATGATATAATTTAATAACATAATCAATCAGAGGCTTTTTTTTTCCCCTACTTTTGTGTTGGTGTTTGTTTCTTCCATTTGTGATTTTAAGTTTTGGATTGTTTTGAAAATTTTATAATCTTAAACATAAATAAAGTATACACTTGGTATGTCTTTTTAATTGTAAGTTTGCATCTTCTTTTTTTCTTTTTTAATACTACATTTTATCTTTTTTTTTCCTTAAATTATTTGGCTATTTAATAATGTTTCTCTTTAGGGGAGTATCATTCCTTTGTTTGAAGATGCATTTCAAGATGGCAAAACTAATATGCTAATACAGGGCTGGTAACAGCTAAATTTCGCACTTTTTTTAGTTAAATTTGTGTTTTAACATTTTATAAAATGTTAAATAATTTTTTTTAAAGAAAATACTAATTAAAACATTAATTTTGTAACAATATTGACATAACAACCCACATAGTAGAAAGTATTATATGACATGTCATTAAATTATTTAAAACTTATAAAAGTATTCAAAAATATAAAAATTAAAAAAACACTAAAAAGTTCATAAAATTAGCATGCAGTATATGTGGGTTGCCATGCAGGTTGTCCTATTTAAGAATTTAACATTTTAGTTACAATTTCGTTAAAGAGCTAACAATTGAACTTTTGTTTTTTTTTTTAAATATTGAGGGTCAAATTTAACTCAAAAAAGAATAAGGGTATTGTTACCTTAAGTTGCTTGTTTGTTTAAAATAACAAATGCAATGAAAGTTGTAACAACCCTCGCCTGACTCGATTGTCGGGTCCGAGTTACAGGATGTTGCATTTATTTTCGGAGCAACTACCGTCAATCATACAGATAATAATCATTCCAAACATGCAATAATATGTTAAACATATTTACAATATGTTAAATAATCAAATCTGAACTTCAATCAAGCTTATGAAAGATTTTTTGTTGACTCGAGCACAAAATAAGACCAAATTGTAAAATTTTAAAAATTCAGGGTCTATATCGTGACTTCACCTCCCCCTCATCGTGACATCGCCAAACATTTTTTCACGTTGTGATCTCAAGCCACTCGATGTCGCGACGTGACTCACTGTCGATCAACGTTTCAAAGAGGAATATTGCTAGTCAGGACGTGGACTCTATTTTTGGTAAAAATGAATCATTTGGTACCTATTTCAGAACTCTCAACTAAACCTATCAAAGGTCGTTCCATTTGATCACTCAAAACCATGCCAAATGCATACATTTCCTACTAAAACATGTCCTTTACCAATTCAAAACAAGATCAATTCAAAATGAGTTCAACTATTACAAATTATCCAAATGTCTTCCAAACCAACCAACCAAACACCAAATTATCTATGCCAAATTCATATCCAAACATGCTGTAAAAAAATAGAATGTTGGTAATGACAATATATCGCAAAGAAAAGAGAAAAAAAAAGAACACATATTTTAACGTGGAAACCCTTTTGGGAAAAAACCACGGGAAGATGAGAAGAAAATTTACTATGTCAAATTCGAATGATTACAAGAGGAGTAGACTATGTCTATTTATAGACTTGTAAAACCATATTCTAATAGGAGTGTAGTAAGATTGAAACACCTTATTCTAATCAATATCAAATAGATGGAGTTTAATAAGGTTTAAAAAACCTTATTCTAAAATAAAATAAAAGAAGGGTAGTTCTATATGGATTTTACTTTTATTTTATTTTACCATTGTATTTTATTTAAATAAGGATTCGGGTCACCCAATTCTAAGAATCTCCACTTTGACACGAATTCTCAATGAACAAGTTCTTCATCATGAACATTTAACAAACAAGTTCTCCACCTCTTCCATAAAACCCCTTAAGGGTTTAACTTTAACAATGAATGATGGTCACTAAACTAACTATAATTACGACAAAGGCAAGCGCACCTATCAAACAATAGAATAGCTATGGTGAGTAGGGAATATCGTATCCACGAAAACTAAAAGTACTAATAATTACTATTTTTCTATTATTTAGCCAATAAATTGAATTGATTGTTTTTAATCTAAATTTACTAATCTAATTTAACTACGAACACAACAGAGAATGAAATAGAAAAATAATCGAAGATAACTAATGAGAAAGACTACCAAGGAAAGAATCCACCTAGACTTCACCTATTATTCTGAATCTGAATTAAATGATTTTATTCACTTGTGTCTTGATCTGTAGAAATCCTTAAATTATGTTAATCTCTCTTTCGAGAGTAAGAATAACTAACTCTAGGTTGATTAATTGAAATCTCTTTCTAATTAAAACCCCTATCGTCACATTAACTCGATCTATGGATTTTCCTATTAGATTTGACTCTAATCCGGTATATTTATGTTGTCTTATTTCTAGGAGTGCATGCAACTCCACTCAATTATGCTAGATCTAGTTTTAAACAGGGACTTTTGCTCCACTAAAATAAGCACATTAAACATGAATTAATATTCCAGAAATATTAAAATAAGAAATAAGCATACATAATTGATAACAAGAATAAATTATTTATCATGTAAATCAGAAACTAAATAATAAGATTCATCATAGGTTTCATCTTCCCTAGGTATCTAGGGAATTTAGTTCATAATCCTGAATAGAAACATCTCAAAGTTAGGATAACCACAAGACATAAAGAAATTCAATGAAACTTCAAAAGAAATGAAAAGGAGATCTTCGATCTTGATGGAGATCCACTTTCGAGTTGATTCCGATGGCGTTCTTCAAGTGTTTTCGTCAATCTTTTCTAAATGCCCCTTTAGGTCTTCTTCTAATTGGTATTTATAGACTTTAGAATGCTCAGAAAGCCTAAAAATTAGGTTTTTCCTCGTATCTTGGAAGTAAGTTGCGAAATCGACATGGAATGGCACATAAGTGTGTGGCCAACCTGTGTGGCTCACACAGGCGTGTGCCCAGACCGTGTGGAAATGCTCAAGCTGTGTGGATCCTGAAAACAACTCTTTTTGTTTGATTTTGGCTTGTTTTTGCTCCTTTCACTCCCCTATTATCACCTAAGTATAGAAACATGAATTTAAAGAATTAGAAGCTTCAAATTCACTAATTTACATAATAAATCATCCAAAAATGCATCAAGAATGAGATTAAAAATATGTTACTTTTATGGCTTATCAAATATCCCCATACTTAAGCATTTGCTTGTCCTCAAGCAAAATCCTCAACTCACAATTAAAATTAATCTTTCTCAACTTATAATTCTCATCAATAATGTTTCGGCATAATTCACAAATAATCATAATTGACAATTCAACTAAAAGAGCACTAAAGATTCAAACAATCCAAGTTGAACATTTTTAAAGCATGAACACATAGATATTTCCCCTTATCTAAGTAATTACCTTTAATTCAAAATCAACAAGAATCGACATCATCACTAAATGTTTACTCAAATCACTCGAAGTGTTTAAGGTTCAAGAATAAGCATTCAATAGTCAAACAAGAAAGTCATTACCATAGGCTTGCATGAGAATCAAATCTCTACCACTATAAAATGATACGATACACAAATCAAAAGGTTTTTAAGAGGTTGTAATGAGCCTTAGGTTAAGGGTGTGGAGAAAGCCTGGAAAAGTTGGTTAAAATCGAGATCGAATTGATAAATTACCAAACTAGAAAAATAAACAAATGTTGAATTACAAGCAAGTGAATAAATTAAGAACAATTCAAGAATAAGAAACGAGCTTCTTCTCAATATATTATTTTAATTGTTCAAACTCAATCATAGAACTAAATAATAATCAATATATATTCTTTTTCGATTTTATTTTTTTTAACAATAATAAATAATTTAGCAAATCAAACAAAAGAGCATAATTAGGCAACTAACCAAATCAAATCTTAAGTAAAAGGGAGCCAATAAAACGGGAAAAAGTTTCAACGAAAAAAAATTATGGGTTAACATTAATGGGTAAATCAAGAAACGGTGTGTTAAGCTCAACGGGGTTTACTAAGAGTTAATTATGTAGGTAGGCTTTTTATGGGATAAGTGGGTTAAAACCTAAGTGTTTGTATCATCTCAGTATATCAAATCAAAAGGTGTGGTCTTGACATGTATAACCGATGCAAGTTCTAAAATAACAAATCAAATTGACACACTCATAACCAATAAAAAATGAGCAAGAAAAATGTATGCTCTAAAGGCTCAAAATCTCATAAAAAATCATGGTTTTTGATGTCAATCTTGCAAATCTCAAACTTCAATGTAGTACTTCAATTTAGGGAAACAACCTAAAAATTTTAATTATTGAAAAATAAATTATCATGCTTGATTCTCTCATATCCTAAAGTTTAAATCAACCAATACACAATTATCAGCAAATTAATCTAAAACACATCAATCAAAATTCCAAATCGACACAAATTTATTCTAATAGAAGTATGAGAAAATTACTTAAATATAAGACATAATTAAGAGATTTTCTAATAATTATATAAATAACCTCCCCACACTACATTGTCCTCAATGTACAAATAAATATAATCACAGAATAAACAAAATATCATAAGAGAGAGAGAGAGAAAACTGAAACTGCCTTGAATATTGGATGAAATTGTCAAAATGGTGAAAAGCGAAATTGTAGATAAATCTAGATGTAGTGCATGACTCCGAGCAAACTAATAAGAAAATAAACACAAATAGTGAAGAAGATTAAGGGGTTATAACTTGAGTAGAAACAACCATAAAAATATAGTTCAAAAGATAATAATTAAAAGAAGTACAAGAAAATAAAAATAAAACAAAACAACATAAAATAGAAAAAACATAAAATTAAATAAAATTAAAAATAAAACAAATAAAATCAATGATCCTCATCATCGGAGGCATCAGTAAGGTGAGTCGCTGGTGCCGAAGAAGAGATGTGGAGGTGCTGACAGATTTGCTGCAGTGTCGCGTCAATACTATCAAACCTTTGAAAGCAGTGCTGCTCGAAACGAGTGAACTGCTCGGAGAGGTCCTCTAATATAGCAGCAGAAGAAACATGACGATGACTCGAATGTGGAGGATGATGTGGGTCCTCGTGATGGAAAGGGACACCATCAATGAAGTTATCGGGTTCATTCTGAGAGTCAGAATGAAATAATCGGTACTCAGGAAGATCTACTCCACGAAGTCGCTCGATCATCCTCATATAGGTCATGCTCGATATTTCTTGTGGGGACATATGGCCGACGATTGTAAGCGTAGAAGACTGCTCCAGTGTATCGAAGAGATCGAAGTGTAAACAGATAGGACCCTTTCTGTTGCTGTCTGTCTGATGGCGGAAGGTAAGGGCGATGAACTAGGCTAAATAAAAAATATGTATGGTGGCCATGCTCCATAAAAAATATACATCGGTAGTACTGACGACTCCAATGCTTTCTCCCCTACTGGTCAAAGTATGAGCTAGAAAGACATGAATATACCGTAAACTAGGAGGGAGAGAAGTCGTCTTCGAGTGACTCACGGCATAAGGTGCCGTACTCGCCGTAAGATCTACCCAACAACTAGATGACGAGTAGTGGATGTGTCGGTGTAGGTGGAAGAAGTTCTTAGCACTCATAAACTCCTAAGTGTATAGTTCCAAAGCAGCCGAACTCAGGGACACTCATATTGCGCACTAGGCCACCAAGTCAGAAAGTGATGGTGCCCGGCTCATCATGAGTCGTTATCACATACTGGAGAGTAAATGTAGAGCAAAACTCTAAATTCAGCTCCGTGTATGTGGACTCAAGAATAGAGAAGAACTGGTCCTACGGGGTTGTGTCAATAATGGCACGCACATGATCAGCTAGTTGGACCTGCTCCAAAACGGCTCAATCAATACATCAGCCTAAGTCGAATGGTTGCAGTCGAAGTATCTGAAATAAGTCCTCCTGGGGACCCACTGAAAATCGGATATAGGGGTGATAGGCTTCGGTAGAGGCGCTCGTTGAGGAGGTCACGCCAGGTGTCTTCCACTTTTCAAGCAAGGACGATGACCTTGGACTTGTTTCGTGTGTTCATCATGATGAATCTGCAATAAAGTAATCAAATAAATTAAATGGACGAACCAACATAATAGATGCAAGCTAATAGGAAATAAAAATCGAAATTAAGCTCAACAATTGGACTAATAAAGAAATTAACTTTGAGCATAATAAAACTAGTAAGTAGAATGCTAATACCAAACAAAAACGTAGCAAGAATTAATGAAACTAATAATGAAAAATAATAAAAATGAATAATCAAGAATAGCAAGAATAGTGGAACGCAAAAGAATAATGACATAAGAAAAAAGAAAAGGAAACATAACACTAAAACAATGGTAAAATCAAAAATAAAATCAACTAAAATAAATAAATGCATACTACTGCTTAATGCAAAAAAATGATAAGTATAACAATAAAAAATGATAACTACCAAAATAAAATAAAATAAAAACAAATAAACAAAATAATAAAAGATAAATAAATAAATAAAAGGGAAGGGCAAAAGGGGGAACCGGCGGTGGGGCAGTAGTGGGTACGAAGACGTAGCAGTCGACAAGCGTGGTGGTGTGTGACGAGGCTGGAGAAGGGTGGAGGTTGTAACGTGGGGGTAGTTTGCGATTTGAGGGGAAGGAAAGGAGAAGGGAAGAAAGGGAAGGGGGCTATTGGGGAAAGGAAAAAGGTCGGGTTGTGCGTGGTCAGTGGTTAGAGGGCGTGGGCTGTCAATAGAGGAAGAGAAAGGGAGAAGGCTTGACGAGGGAAGGGATAACAGTGGTGGAAGAAAGGGAGAAGAGAGAGAGGGCATGGTTGAGTGGAAGGGGTGACTTAGGTGAGGGAAAGGTGAGGGGGAAGGGTAAGGGAACGGCGGTGGCTAGGGTTGGTGGGAAAGTTAGGGAAGAAGACAAAATAAAGATAAAAAAAGTGAGTTAGGGTTTTTAAGGGTGACACGGTCGTGTAAGGTCCCGTGTTGGGCCACACGGTCGTGTCACACACTTGTGTGGTTCTTCCCAGCCCATGTACATTTAACAATGCCAATCTGGTCTTTACACTGCCTTGGACATGCCGTGTGTCCAGGCCGTGTGTACCACACAGCCATGTCACACAGCCTTGTGCAACCTCCTTCGCTTCTTCCACGCCCGTGTGAAATCCAATATGCCCGTATAGCTCAGCCATGTCTCGCACTCGGCTATGTGCCTTGCCCGTGTAACTCTCTGACTTGATTTAAAAATAAAAAAAATTAGCTCTAGGTTTTACATGGCTTAGGACACGCTTATGTATCCAGACTGTGTGAGTCACATGGCTACGTCGTACGGCCGTATGGACTATTTTCAACAGTGTAATTGTCAATTTTAAAAAAAAATTAAATCCCAGGATCCACATGGCCAAGGACATGCCTGTGTGTCCAAGTCATGTGGCTCACAGGGCCATGTCATCAGGTCGTGTAACTCACTGTCGAACCCCTTACAGTGCACACGGCCTGGGACACACCCATGTGTCCAGGTCATGTGGGTCAAAATCACTTTTTTTTTTATTTTAAAAATTAATTAATTTTAAAAATATCATGAAATCGATTAAGAAAATTAACAGTGTTAACACTCGGGTTGCCTCCCGAGAAACGCTTATTTAAGTCATAGCTCGACGTATCTCGTACTCATATGGCCACGATGGTTCACAGAGTTGAAACTCCTCTTTCTCGTTATCAATTCTATTATCAAAATAAGGTTTAAGTCGAGTACTATTTACCTTAAATGTACCAAATTCAGAATGAGTTACCTCGATTGTACTATATGAGAAGGCATTCAATACAGTAAAGGGATTTGATCCGTTTGCATTAATCTCCGAAGTGGCAATTCAAGGATCAATTTTATCTAGCAGTACCTTGTCCCCAAACTTAAATTGGTTCGTTCCATCCACATGCTCATCATGGAGTCACTTTGGCTCTTCATTGTGCTTTTTCAGTTTCTCCTTGACATATGTCCGCCATTCATCCAGTTCATCTATTTGTAGCATTTGTTCTTCATAGTCGTTCTATTTATGTTGCATGGATTGAAATGTGGCTCTATCACGTTTTTTCGAGGGGTTTCCTGCAAAGAAAGTTGAGCCACATGGTTACTCATATTAATAGAACTTGTAAAATCATCTCGATCACTAGATGTCTTAACAGAATCACGAGCTTAGAGGGTAATCGTTTCGTCACCTATATGAAGTACTAATTCACTCGTACCAACATCAATTATAGTTCTAGCATTTGCTAAAAATGACCGACCTAGAATCAAAGGTACGTCGTTAACCTCATTCATGTCTAAAACAACAAAATCAATTGAGAATATGAATTTATCAATTTTTACAAGAATATCTTCAATAATACCTCTAGAAAATCTAATGGTTCTATCTGCTAATTGAATACTCATCCCAGTTTGTTTGAGTTTCCCAAGACCTAATTACTTAAACATTTTATAGAGCATGACATTAATACTAACCCCTAAATCAGCCAAAGCATTATTAATATTCAAACTACCAATTAAACAAGGAATGGTAAAACTCCTTGGATATTTCAATTTGTTAGGTAGTTTATTTTGAAAAATGTCTGAGCAAACTGCATTTAGCTCTACATGCGACGAATCATCTAACTTCCTCTTATTCGCCAAAAGCTCCTTTAAAAATTTAACAGAATTGGGCGTCTAAGAAAGAGTTTCAATAAACGACAAGTTAATATGTAATTTTATTAGAAGTTTAAGAAATTTACCAAATTTTTCGTTCATGTGGTCTCTCTTCATCACGTTAGGATATGGCACTCAAGGTTTATTTTCTTTACCAACCGGTTTCTGCTCATTTTGGCTTACCTCAACCTTACCATTACTTACCACAATTTTTTACCTTGATTCTTGTTCAGATTAAACTAACCCTTCTTTATCTCGCGCAGTAATTGCATGAAGTTGCTCTCTTGGGTTAGTTTTGGTATTGCTAGGCAAACTACCTTGTGGTCATTTTGAAATCAACTTTTCGAGTTGACCGATTTGGTTCTCGCGCCCTTGAACCAATGTTTGTTGATTTTTAAGCGCTACTTAAGTGTTTTGAAAAAAGGTTTCTAACACCGAGATAAACTTCGTTAACATCTCCTTAAGGTTTGGCTTCTTCTCTTGCTGGTAAGGTTGTTGTTTGAAGCCTAGAGGGGGTTGTGCTCTTTGATTTCCTTGACCACCCCAAGAAAAATTGGGATGGTTCCTCCAACCTGTAGTATAGGTGTTACTATAAGGGTTATTTTGAGGCCTAACATTATTACCCATATAATTTATTTGTTCATTCTCTGTGCTAGAACCGTATGGTAGACATTCTGGATTGTTCATTTCTCCTCCATTCGTATCGCATTGCATCACCGGATGTACTGGCATAGAAACATATAAACCATCGATTTTCTTATTTAATTGTTATACCTGATTTTATAACATGGTGACTGCACCTAAATTGAAAACATCGTCTGCTTTCATCAGCTTCGTCCTTATGACTTGCCACTGATAATTATTCAATGTCATCTCCTCTATAAATTCATAAGCCGCTTCAGGTGTTTTATTGTTTAGAGTTCCACCAGCTACTGCATCGATCAATTACCTAGTTGAGGGATTCAAACCGTTGTAGAATGTTTTAACCTGTAGCCATAGAGGTAACCCATGGTGAGGGCACCATCTCAATAAGTCCTTATACCTCTCTTATGCATCATATAAGGTTTTTAAGTCGATCTGAACAAATGAAGAAATATCATTCCTCAACTTGGTTGTCTACCCAGTGGAAAGTACTTCAGTAGGAATTTCTCGATCATTTGATCCCATGTAGTGATAAAACCTTGTGGTAAAGAATTCAACTACTGTTTAGCTTTGTTCCTCAACAAGAAAGGGAATAATCGTAAGCAAATAGCGTCGTGAGAAACGCCATTTATCTTGAAAGTATTACAGACTTCTAGAAAATTAGCCAAATGAGTATTTGGATCTTCGTATTGCAAACCATCGAACTAAACAAATTGTTGTACCATCTGAATAGTGTTCGGCTTCAATTCGAAATTATTCGCAGCAATGGTGGGTCTCACAATACTCGATTCAGCCCCAGTTAGAGTCGGGTTGGCATAATAATACATAGTACGAAGAACAAGGTCTGGATTTGCAGAAACTACAGGGGGTAGCTGATTATTCTTATTATCACTTATCTCATCAATAATAATAATGTCATCTTGCTCGTCTACTATACTCTATCGACTCTGACTTGCTTCTCTACGATTTCTACGATGAGTACTTTCAATCTCACTGTCAAATAACAATAGTCCCGACAAGTTTCTTCTAGTCATAAACAAAAGGAACCTGCCAGAAGCAAATAGAAGAAAAATCAAGAAATAAAAATTAAACTAAAAATAAAAGTAAAATGCAATAAAAATAAATGACTAAATTAATAAAAACCAAGTGTTCCTAATATTTTAGTCCCCGGAAATGGCGCCAAAAACTTAATGGTCACTAAACTAACTATAATTACGATAAAGGCAAGCGCACCTATCGAACAATAGAATAATTATAATGAGTAGGAAATATCGTATATCGTATCCACGAAGACTAAGAGTACTAGTAATTACAGTTTTTCTATTATTTAGCCGATAAATTCAAGTGATTATTTTTCATTTAAATTTACTAATCTAATTTAACTAAGAACGCAACAGAGAATGAAATAGAAAAATAATCGAAGATAACTAATGAGAAAGACAATACCCAGGAAAGAATCCACTTAGATTTCACCTATTATTCTGAATCTGAATTAAATGATTTATTCACTTGTGTCTTGATCCGTAAAAATCCCTAAATTATGTTAATATCTCTTTCGAGAGTAAGAACAACTGACTGTAGGTTGATTAATTGAAATCTCTTTCTAATTAAAACCCCTATCGTCGCATTAACTAGATTTATGAATTCCCCTATTAGATTTGACTCTAATCCGGTAGATTTATGTTGTCTTATTTCTAGGATTGCATGCAACTCCACTCAACTATGCTAGATCTACTCTTAAACAGAGACTTTTGCTCCACTGAAATAAGCACATTAAACATGAATTAATATTCTTGAAATAATAAAATAAGAAATAAGCATACAGAATTGAGAACAAGAATCAAGTATTTATCATGTAAATCAGAAATCAAATAATAAGATTCATCATAAGTTTCATCTTCCCTAAATATCTAGGAAATTTAGTTCATAATTATGAATAGAAACATCTCAAAGTTAGGATAACCACAAGACATTAAAACTTCACAAGAAATTAAAAGGAGATCTTCGATCTTAATGGAGATTCGCTTCTAAGTTGATTTCGATGGCATTCTTCAAGTGTTTTCGTCCATCTTCTCTTAGTGCCCCCTTAAATCTTCTTCTAATTGGTATTTATAGACTTTAGAATGCTGATAAAGCCTAAAAATTATGTTTTTCTGTGTATCTCGGAAGCAGGTTGTGAAATCAACATAGGATGGCACATAGGCGTGTGCCCAACCCGTGTGGAAATGCTCAGGCCGTATGGATTTTAAAAATAGCTATTTTTGTCTGATTTTAGCTTGTTTTTCACTCATTTCACTCCCCTATGCTTACCTAAGTATAAAAACATGAGTTTAAAGGATTATGAGCATTAAATTTGTTAGAGTTAATACAGTCAAAGCAGTTGTAATATAGTCAAAACCGTTGTACCGTTGTAAGTCTGTTAGCAGTTAGTCTGTTAGCAGTTAAAGATAATAGCAGTTAGAAAGTTTGCTGTGGCGTCTGTCAGCTTCAGCTCTCATGCATGTATAAATACGTGCAACTTGCATGTATTAAGTAAGTCTTTGAATAAGATGTTTTTCTTCAGAGTTTTCTTCTTATAATTTCACATGGTATCAGATGTAAGTATTTCCTGGTTTTTTTTTCTTTCGCTGTGCAGTTTTGTATTGGGTAAGATGACATCCAGTGCTTCTGATGGAGTTCTTGACAGTCGTTTCTTTTCTACAAAGCGTATTAGTGTTCTTCTTGATGATAATACGTATCTACTCTGGCGCCAGCAAGTTCTCTTGGCTGTGAAAGCGCATAAATTACAGCGCTTCTTGGATTCTCAAGAAACTCCACCACCCTCGTTACTTGTCGATGATAATGGTGGTTCGTATGAAAATCCAGATTTTGCATTGTTTGAACAGCAGGATAGTGCCCTTGCTTCGTGGTTACTCTCTTCTATTAGTCAGACGGTGCTTCCCCATCTCATTGGCATGGATACTAGTGCCTAGATTTGGAATGCGGTTGTTGCTTTGTTTGGTAGTAAAACAACCTCTAAACTGATGTCATATCGTCGACCGTTACACTCTCAACGCAAAGGTGAACTTGGCATGAAGGAGTTCTTGATGAAGGTTAAGGGTTGTTGTAACAATCTTGCTAGTTGTGGAGAAATCATTGGAGAGCATGAACACATTACTGCAATCCTCAATGGCCTACCTCTAGATTATGAATCGATTATCACAATTATTACGGCGAGTCAGATTCCCTACATGGTACAAGGAGTAACCTCTATGCTTCTTGATACTGAGGCTCGTCAGCAGGTCGTAAGTACTGAAGTGTCCAGCTCGGCAAACTTGGTGTTGAATGAGTCTTCTGATGATCCTGGTTCACTACCTGCTTATCAGCCATCATCTTCAGTTTAAGAACGTGGGCGAGGGTATTCGTCTAGCTCAAGAATTCAATGTCAGCTTTGTGAGAAGGCTGGTCATCTTGTTGACCGCTGCTACCATCGTTTTGACTCATCATACAAGAGTAGCAACTATAGACCCCCTCCACAAGCAAATATGTGCATGACTGGTTCTAGTTCATCCTCACCTTGGAGTCCGTCTACACCTTGGTTTTCTTATCCTCAGCAAAGTCTTCCGTGGGGTTCTCCAGGTTGGTGTTTTCCTCTACCTTCATCTGTCTGGCCTAACTCGTTTGTTGGTAGCTCTCCACAACAGGTTAGTATACCCCAATAAGTCAGTATGCCATCTGCTGGTGTCACACCACCTCAAGCTTATATTGCAACTCCTGAAACAGTAGCTGACAAAGCATGGTATCCAGACTCTGGTGCAACACACCATCTCACCAATTCAGCTACTTTGGTTGGTGACGGTGGGTCATGTAACGGACCAGGTAAGGTTTTTGTTGGTAATGGTTCTGCATTACCTGTTTTATCTACTGGGCAGTCCTCATTAATCACGAGATCTCGACTATTGTACATGCGATCTTTACTGCTTGTTCCTGGAATTACTAAAAATCTATTATCTGTGTCAAAGTTTGCTAAAGATAATCAGGTAATGTTTGAGTTCTTGCCTACTCAGTGCCGGGTGCGTGATTTAAGGACCAGAGAAGTGCTTCTTCGAGGGTTGGTGCATCATGGGTTATATAAGCTTCAACTCAACAAGTCTCCTGCACCTACAACTCTGTCTCATGCTACTTAATGTCTTACAACAAGCACAAAGCTTCCTATTAGTGTTTGGCATGCTAGATTAGGCCATCCATATAAAGCAACACTTACAAAAGCTCTTCTTCAGTGTAATATACAGTTTATAGACAGTAATAAATTTGTTGACTGTGTTGCCTGTCACTTGGGTAAAGAACGCAAGCTTTCGTTTTCAAAGTCATGCACTGAGTATTCCTCACCTTTGCAATTAGTAGTGGCTGATGTCTGGGGACCCGCTCCTGTTGTATCCAACGGTTTTCGCTACTATGTTGCATTCACTGATGCTTATTCACGCTACACATGGCTCTATTTTTTGAAGAGTAAGTCTGATGTTGCTACTGTATTTCCACAGTTTCACCTTCAAGCTGAGAGGATGCTTGGTACTAAGCTCAAAGTTCTACAAACTGATGGGGGAGGGGAGTTTCAGGCTTTGAAGAACTATTTGAGTCAACATGGGATTCTACAGAGGCTCACATGTCCATACACATCAGCTCAAAATGGGCTTGTCGAACGGAAACATCGCCAGGTAGTTGAAATCGGTCTGTCTATGCTAGCTCATGCCACTATGCCCTTGTTATTCTGGAATGAAGCATTTTGCAGTGCAATATTCTTGATTAATAGATTACCCTCTCAACCCTTAGGTGATATATCCCCATATGAAAAACTTTTTAAAACAAAGCCAAATTATTCTTTCCTTCGAACGTTTGGTTGTCTATGCTTTCCTAATCTGAGACCTTTCAACAAAACAAAATTACAATTTCGATCCACTCATTGTGTTTTTCTTGACTATTCTCCCTTGCACAAAGGTTACAAATGTAGAGACCCTACAGGTAAAATTTACATTAGCCGTCATGTCACATTTAATGAAGCAATTTTTCCCTATAAAACTCATACCTCAATAGTCAAGCCGTCCATATCTAACACTTCACAAATAAATTCAAAATTGTTTGTCATAAAGCCTAGTCCTGTAGCTCATCATAACACATCACCTAATATCATTTCCACTAATATTTCTTCAACACCTGTCTCATCTACTCCAACAACTACAATGCCTATTTCACAGCCCACTTATTCAACATTAGCTCACTCACCATCCACCTCACCCATATTACCTACGGCTTTATCACATATACCAACACAACCTTCTTCTTCCACGTTAGCCCAATTACCGTCCACTCCATCCATATCACCTTCAGCCTCACCACCTATTCCAATACAAACCACTCATTCTGTCCCGACAAATACTCATTCCATGATCACAAGGAGTAAAGTTGGCATTTTCAAACCAAAAGCTTATCTGAGCGAGGTGTCTACTTCTTCAAGTGATGTTCCTTCTGACATACATGCTACAATGAAGTTTGAATGCTGGCAAACGGCAGTACACAGTGAGTTACAAGCCTTGATTCGTAATAATACATGGACTCTCTGCTCCCTTCCTGAGAATAGACGGGCAATCGGGTGTAAGTGGTTGTTTAAAATTAAAAAGAAGGCTGATGGTTCTATTGACAGGTACAAAGCAAGATTAGTTGCAAAAGGTTTTTCTCAGCATGCAACTAATCTTGACCGATTAGTAGATACATGTTGCAAAAGGTTTTTCTTCAAGTTGACAAATCCATTGAACTACGTTCCAGTGTTCTTTACCGGGATTCGTCATGTATCTACTAACTGCACTGACTGCATATGATAAATCTGGACATGAATAAACCATAGTATACATGAGAGATCCCACTGCACTATAATATGAAACATGTGACATGTACTCAATCTCATCATCTAATTGTGGAGACAAAGCTGATGAAAGTCTGAAATGGCCTGCTAAAAGAGTACTAACAGGTTTAACACTCTGCATATTAAACCTACAAAGAACTTTCTCAATGTACCCTTTCTAACTTAGGTACAATTTACTTACTTTTCTATCTCTGAGAATCTCCATACCAAGTATCTTATTTGCTGGTCCCAAATCATTCATCTCAAATTCTTCACTTAGTTGGGCTTTGACCTTTCTTATCTCTCATTTTATCTTTCACTGCTATCAACATGTCATCAACATAAAGGAGTAGATACACAAAAGAATCATCAACTTTTTTCTTAAAGTAAACACAACTGTCAAACCTATTTCTTTTGAAATCATGAGAAGTCATAAAGGAATCAAACCTTGTGTACCATTGTCCTGGTGACTATTTCAAACGGTAAATGGACTTTTTTAGCAAGCAAACATAGTTCTTTTTTTCTGAGACTGTAAAACACTCTAGTTGTTGCATATAAATATCCTCCTCAAGTTCTCCATGTAAAAATACAGTTTTTACATCTAACTGCTCAAGCTCCAAATCATGCATGGCCACAATACCAAGTAAAGCTCGAATCGAACTATGCTTCACAATTGGGGAGAACATATCTGTGAAGTCCATCCTAGAATTTGACTATAACCCTTTGCAACAAGCCTTGCTTTATATCTAGGTTCTTCAACTCCTAAAGTCCCTTCTTTCTTTTTAAACATCCATTTACAACGAACAACCTTTTTACCTTTAGGAAGTTTCACAAGATCCCATATTCTATTTTTGTGGAGTAATTTCATCTCCTCTTGTATAGCAAACATCTACTTTTCTAAGTCTTCACAACTAACCGCCTCAAAATAATTAGATGGCTTTTGGTTTGCATCTATATCTTCAACCACATTTAAAGCATAAACAACTAGATTAGCCTCGACATACTCTTTGGAGGTTTAATTTCTCGTCTAGTTCTGTTTTTGCGATAGAGTGGTGAAGAAGCAACTCTATTCTAAATTTTTGTATTGGCTTGAAGAGTCGACTCCGTTGTAAATTCTAGATTAATTTGAAGCTCCATCTGCTTTTTAATATTCTTTATTGGAATAGTCTTTAAGAGATAAGTTAGGTAGCATATCAGTTTCATAAAAAACAACATATTTGCTAATCACAACTTTTCTATTTTCAGGACACCATAACTTATATCCTTTTTACACCAGCTTTATAATCAAGAAAAATACATTTAATGGATCTCGGTTCCAATTTTCCATTATCAACACGAGCATACGTAGGACACCCAAAGATCTTTAAATCAGAATAATCAACAGGATTACCAGACCCTACCTCTTGTGGAGTCTTTTTCTCAATACCAATGGATAGAGATCGGTTGATAAAAAAAGTATGCAGTAGAGGCTGCTTCGGCCCAAAACGACTTCGGTAAGTTAGCATTCGACAACATACATTCAACTTTCTTCATGACCGTTTTGCTCATTCGTTCTATAACGCCGTTTTGTTGCGGAGTATGACGAACTGTCAAGTGTCTCACAATCCCTTCTGACTTGCATAGTTTATTAAGCTCATCAGAATAGAACTCTAAGCCATTGTCTGTACGGAGGTGTTTTATTTATTTTCCCGTCTATTTTTCAATCATAGTTTTTCAAGACTTGAATTCGAAAAACACATCAATTTTCTGCTTCAGGAAGAATGCCCAAACTTTTCTGGAAAAATCATCAATAAAAGTTAGCATATAATTAGCTCCACTCTCGAAGGCACGCTAGATGGCTCCCACAGATTAGAATGAATATACTCTAACGTTCCCTTCGTGTTATGGATTTCTCTAGTGAATCGAACTCTCTTTTTCTTTCCAAAAATGTAATGCTCACAGAACTTCAGTTTGCAAATTTCTTGCCTATCAAGAAGTCCTCTTTTGCTCAATTTTGCCATGTCATTCTCACTTATATGCCCTAGGGGCATATGCCAAAGTTAAGTAATATCATCATCTGACAAGGAAGAGGAAGCGATAGTTGCGTCACTAGTAACAATAGAACCCTGCAAAATATATAACTTGGCAGTCTTTCTCTGCCCTTTCATCACAACAAGAGAACCTTTCGAAATCTTCAAAACCCTACTTTTAGCTGTGTATTTGTACCCTTTTGAATCAAGAGTACCCAACGAAATTAAATTTCTCTTTAATTTTGGAACATGCCGCACGTCATTAAGTGTTCTGACAACTCCGTCAAACATATTAACTTTAATCATTCCAACACCTGCAATTTTACACGAAGCATTATTTCCCATCAAAACAACACCTTCAGACATTGTTTCGTAAGTTGTAAACCAATCCCGATTGGGACTCATGTGGAAGGTGTAGCCCGAATCAAGGATCCACTCCTCGCTCACTTTAGAATTGTTGAAAGAAGTGACTAGAAGTTCACTATTGCTGTAGTCTTCTACAACATCCGCTTCACCAAATTTTTTTAGTTGTTTTCCTTTTTGATTCGCAGCTTCCCTTTTGATCTTATTCTGTAGCTTATAGCACTCATATTTAATGTGCCCTTTTTCTTGCAGAAGTTACAAGTTTTACCTCTATTTGAAGACTTTGATCTACCTTTAGATTTACTGCGATGATTTCGTTCCTATGTCCTTCCTCGATAATCATTAGCATTCTAATCGTGTCTCTCATGAACAATGAGACCCTTTCCTTGAGAGTCGAGTTTAACCATAATATGTTTCATCTTATCATACGAGGTCAAAGAATCATAAACCTCATCAACTATGAGAGACTCGCGGCTATATAAAATTGTGTCTCTAAAGGTTGAATAAGACGGGGGCAACGAATAAAGTAGAATCAACCCTAGATCTTTCTTATCATATTGAACCTCTATTACCTCCAAGTTTGAGAGAATTTCTTTAAACACTGTTAAGTATTCGTGCACAGACGCACCTTCCTCCAAACGATGAGCATAAAGACGTTGTTTCATATGTAACTTGATGGTTAGAGTTTTCGACATGCATATTTGTTCCAGCCTCTTCCATAATGCAGCGACGGTCTTCTCCTTCATCACATCCTGCAAAATTTTGTTAGACAAATGCATATGTAATTGTGTTAACGTCTTTCGATCCTTATGCTTCTTCTCTTCCCCCGTCAATGTCAAAGGCATCTTATCTATCTCTAGCAGGGCATCTTCTAAGTCCATCTGTGCAAGAACTATCTGCATCTTTATCTACCACAACACGAATATGGTGTTGCGATCCAACATCAAAATTTTATACTTCAAAGATGTCATTACTGTGATTGAGATGAACAACCCGAAAGCTCTGATACCAATTTGTAAAAAATAGAATGTTGATAATGACAATATATTGCAAAGAAAAGAGAAAAAAAAAGAACACACAGATTTTTACATGGAAACCCTTTCGGAAAAAACCACGGGCAAATGAGAAGAAAATTCACTATGTTGAATTCGAATGATTACAAGAGAAGTAGGCTATGTCTATTTATAGGCTTGTAAAACCATATTCTAATAGGAGTGTAGTAAGATTGAAACACCTTATTCTAATCAATATCAAATAGATGGAGTTTAATAAGGTTTAAAAAACCTTATTCTAAAATAAAATAAAAGAAGTGTAGTTCTATATGGATTTTACTTTTATTTTATTTTACCACTATATTTTATTTAAATAAAGATTTAGGTCACTCAGTTTTAAAACATGCCTAATAGTTCAAGCACCATAGTTCATGTCTTTAGCAAGGGAATCATCATATTGCTCACCATTTAAACCTAAACAACTTAATGTCATTTCATCTAATAATTCGTCTATGAAACTCCAAGCCTTACCATTGCTACACCATCTCGAAGCATGCCATTTCAAACATCATACATTTCTCAAACATATCAACCAAAAATATGCCATTATAACTAGGCACCAACCATTGCCAAATCATGCATTTCAACCATATATCAAGACAACATTTAAAATTCAATTCAAACATACTAGGTAATGGTAAAAACAAGCTTACACAAGTATACATATTCACATATAGATACATACACTTCATGACACCTATATACATGCCACAACTCCGAACTTAAAATGATTGAAAAACTACTAATTCAAAAATGAGATAGTTTGAGATTCTAGGCAATCCGCTTGACACGTTCTGCAAAGTGACAATCTACAAAGAGAGAGTAAAACAATAGGATAAGTATATTGAATGCTTAGTAAGTTCTTAGGCATGAAACCAAAAACTTACCACATCAATAAGGTAAGTTTAACATATAATCACATCAAATGATAATTCAAACATATATCATTTCAATCTACTAAAATCAACTTTTCAATACCATATTCATAATCAATTAAACATTTAATCATTTGAACATCAAATTCATATCATACACAGGTATCCTGTTACACCAATTATTTGAGCTAAATATATATACACATGTCAGGTTACTCGTCCAAGCTAAACCTTTAAATTAGGTTACCAGTCTCGGCTAAACCTGTGTCACAAGTATCTTCGATACATCAATTACTCGTCCGAGCTAAAAATATATATATACAAATGTCAAGTTACTCGTCCGGGCTAAACCTTTAAATTGACATCAAGTTACCAGTCCAGGCTAAACATGTGTCATAAGTATATTCGATATATCAATTGCTCATCCAAGCTGAAAATATATATACATGTCAAGTTATCCGTCCAAGCTAAACCTTTAAATTGGCATCAGGTTACCAATTAAGGCTAAACCTGTGTCACAAGTATCTTCGATATATCAATTGCTCGTCTGAGTTGAAAATATGTATTTGTGTCAAGTAATCAATTCAGACTAAACCCTTAATGATACATTCGATTGCTTGGTCAAGTTGAAAATATACATGTAAGGTTATTAGTCCAGACTAAACCTTTAAAATAACATCAAGTTACCAGTCCAAGCTAAACCTATGTCACATGTATCTTCGAGTCCGCAAAAAATGCTAGATCTCAACAATCATCGATAATCAATCCGTATCAGTGTGCACAAAACCTTTATTAAGTTCACCCGAACATTTTCATCTCATGTTACCTTTCTTTACAATTTAGTCCATACCTAACCTTTTGTACCAAATCACAAAAAATCCAAATTTCAACTAAACATACACATATTCATTGTTCAAATACATAAAAATTTAAACACAACCATACCATATAAACTCACCTGGTCAAATCAGCCAACAAGTTGAATTTGCAAGGACTAATCGATAATTTTGGCTTTTCTTTGGTTATCTACAATTTGGTTCAATTCCCGATCTATACAATTATTCAATTCATTCTATCAATAAAAAATACTTTTATATCATTAAATACTATGCATGAACTAGTTTAATTTCCTTTTTTGAATATGCCTAAAGTTTTGTATTTTATTCAATTTAGTCCTTAAAACTGAAATAGCCATAACTTTAAATTTTGAGCTTCGATTCCAAAACTGATCTCAATCACATCCTTCTATTACCCTCAATTTTCTATTATTATAGAATTTTTATATCAATTTCGAAATTTCTACACTTTAGTCCTTATGTTCAAAAACTAATAATTAAACATTACAAAATGAGTTCTTTTTTGCATCTAAGCTTAAATTCTAACAATTTAACACTCATTTCACCAAGAAATCATCAATGAAAATTTTCAAAAATTGTAACAATTTTAAAATTTGGTACATAGGCTATCTAAATCAAGCTCCCATTACCTAAAAAACATAAAAATTACAAGAAAATGACTTAATTGAACATACCATTCAAGGGTCAAAAGTTTGAAAGCTTCAAATCCTATTTCTTCCTTATATATTCAATGAAAAAGAAGAAGATGGAGAGAAAATGATTTAGTTTTATTTTAATTTTAGCTTTTATACTAAGATTATAACTTAATTAATTACTAATTATCTTAATTAAACTTAATTAATTTAACCTTAAGCCAAATTAACATAAGTTACTGGATTTCATAATCATCCACCACTGATTGACCATTTAATATGGTCTAATTACACATTTGGTCTTTTGGCTATTTAAAAATCTATAGCGATAAACTTTTATAATTTAGTCTCTATACCTTACTTAACTATCAATTCAATAAAATTGAATGACCAAACTTTAATAAAATTTAATACTAACCTCGTAAATATTAACTAATATTTACGGACTCAAACTATGGAAATGGGGTTCTAAAACTGTCGTTTTCGACACCATTGAAAATCAGACAGTTACAAAAGTGGTAAACTGTAGTGACCACTACGGCTTGGCATTGCGAAAAATTGTGCAAACAAAATAGAAATAACACCAAAGTTTGTTTACAAAATTTAGTTTCCCTACATCTATGTAGCCTAGCTCAATGAGTAATTACACTATCTTTAATCCACATTACAACAAGTGATTCACACTATATCACTCCCCAAGTATAGAGATCTCATCTTTGTACCTAAAGACTAAAACACTAACTTCCAAATCCTTCTCCTGAAAACTTGGGCAGTAAACACTCAACAATGTTTACAATAACAATTTGCACTCTCTATAAAAATAGTTCCTCAAATCGAATAGATTAGGATGCACTCAATAAGCTCTCATTACATAACCTAAACAAACCTCAGAGCATATATTCAATTTCGGCTTGGTAACATAAAATCTAAGTGAATACAAAGTAACTCATTGAAAATAGTTATTACATTAATGACAATCAAAATAAAATCACTCAAAGATATGCTTTCAAAAATCAGCAGCACTATCTCGATCACATCTCCACATTCCAAAGTTTTAATTGATTCACACGAATCCAATCTAACATTCAAATACCAAGGATTGATTTCGATAAATGGACCAAATTATCTTCAATATAATAACACATAATCAAGTCCAAAGATTTTCTTTACTAAATTGCCAACCCAAATAAATCTTACATATGAACATGTACCGTATTAAACATGTAATTATATCTAAACAAGTTGCGTTTATTATATAGTAGCATGTCCTATTTATTGCACCGTTTTTTGTATTTATTTTCATATGTAAATTAATCATTTTCTCTTTATCGAATAAAAATAAAACTCATGAAAAAAGCATTGCAGTGCTCAAAATAGAAAAGTTTTTTGTTCAATTACTTCGAGGGAAAAGAAGAGAAAAGGTAAGCTTACGTAGATATCCTATCGAAGTTATAGCAAAACACAAGTGTATTTCAATATCAACAAATTCTTCAAATTAAAGCATTTTAATCTATTTTTGGATTATTTTTTTACTATATAATTAAAAAATTAATTCTCACACATACGGATAGAGACATACCTATACCTATACTATTCAAATAAAGAATTACTACTTACTCCAATAAACTTTATAGATGAACATCTTTTCCACATCAAATCAAGATATATTTTTGGATGTTGTCTATTCTCTAGCCTACCCTAAGCCCATATTCATATCTTTTTCAACCACCAAAATAACTCTAATTTTTGTTCTCTTCTTGGTTCTTTAAAATCAATAGAGTCATGCATGAATCCAACCAAAAAGGAAACCCCAAAATTAATGGGACTTTTCTCTCTTTATCCTGAGGATTTTAATGCACTTGATATGACAGTATAGTTGAAAGTTGAATTTTGATTGGCAGTGTGGTTTAATTATTTTACTGTTGAAGATGGAATATGAAACGTTAATGAGAAACTTGAAAAAGGCCTTTTTTGCATTGTCTTGTCAACTTGCTTGTAAAATTCAAAGTATGCACTTTTTCTTAGCCATTAGAAACAAAAAACCATTGAGTTGTATAGTTCCACACCATTTCTAGAAAACAAAAAGAGAAATTTGACAATTTTTCGAGTTCATGGACCATTAGCTAGCTTATGGTTCACCCCCACCCCCACTACTAGCTTTTGACAATGGAAAACCATGCAACATACCAAACTTAGGGCTCCAATATTTTTCAATGTCAAATGTGCGAATTTGATTATTTATTTAGATAATGTGGGAAAGAAAATCTAAACACGTTTTTATATGGGATAATATATCTAGACCTACTTTAGTATTTGTATTTTTTATTTATTTTGATATCTAACTTGATAAATAGATATTTGTATTTGAATTTGAAAATTATAAAATTTTGATGATGCAATACTTTGAGATTATGCTATATCATTACTTAAAAATTAAAAATTTTATATAAAATTTTAGGTGAGGATGTGGTACAATCTTAGAACGCCATATACAATATTCTAACAATTGGACTAGTGGTTGAGTCAACCAGACCACTGGTTTCCAATTCAATTGGTTTGATTGGTTCAACTAATAGACCAACAATAATTAATTAATTAATTAAAAATGTAAAATAAAAATTTTACTAAACCGGTTTAACATGTTCAACTATCGATTTTTGTCCAAGTTTTCTATTTTTATCGGTTTCAAGCAGTTTCCGATTCAATCAGTTCAACCCCTTTGTTCAAACTAGTATACTGGTTGGTTCTTGATCTAATCAGTCTAGTTGACCAATACAAGCATGTTCTAAGAACATTGATCACATCATCGATTCAAGCTTAGGAATCAAATTTGATTTAGCTGCCAAATTCAAATACCAAAGTAAACAAAAAAAAAGTTACAGCTACCAAAATTGACCTAATTGCTAAGTTTAGGGACATAAAATTAGATCATCTTTTTCTTCTTTCAGTACACGATGATTCAAACCTAAATTATTTATGGAAAAAGTTAACCTTCAACCAATATCATATCATCCCTTCTTATATATAAAAATTTTCAACTTTGGCTATTAAGTATCAAATAAAGTGTTTAATCATTGTTCCTTGATAATTCTTAGTTTAATGTTTAAATATTAATATTTGTAATTTTTTTTTGTTTATGTTAATTTAAGATCATAATGCCAGTGCACGTGAATAGACAATATTTGCCTAACAATTCTATATGTTGGTCAAATGTTTTAAAATTCTATTTTAAAAGAACAAGTCACCCTTTATTAAAAATAATTTAGCAACACTTTGGCAAATTGGTATGGTAGGCTGTATATGAGATTCTTCTTTCATTAGCACTATTAATATTATCATCATCATCATCATTCAATTTTTAGAGACATGTATATTTTTTAATTTGGTAAACCTAGCTATTATGAGATTTGAACTAGCTGGTATTGCATGATTAAAAATAATATATATTAAATCAGTTAAATCAATTAATTTAATTTAAAAATTTATTAATTGATAATCAATCAACTTAATCATATTATACTACTCTTGGATCAAATTAGTTAAATAATATTTGAACTGAAATAAATCAAACCAAAAATATCGATAAATTAATCAAGACAATGGATTAAACCAAAATGGGCTCATATTGTTAGTCTTGGCCCATAAACAATGGATCTAATGGACCCTTAATGGGCTTTGAAAAATTCCTTTTTCTTTCTCTTAAGTTAGGTTTTCCATATATGAATTTGTACACATAAGAAGGTTCTCACAACAACTACGTGTCAAAATTTAGATCTTTGATTTGCCCATTAATATTTTTTATCATTATAAATTTAGAAGGAGATAGGTGTCACAAGGCTCGAGTACTGGTTTTTAATTTCACCATACATTAGCTTTGTTATTCCAAGTTGTGTTAGTTACCTAAGATAAAATTTGATACTAAAAATGTTTTTGTTATCAAATTTAATTCAGTGAATACTTGAGTATAAGGTGTGTAGTAGTTGCTCACCTTATTTTTTAATCGTGTGGTAAGAGGTCCGGTCCTCGTTAATGGGAATAGAATATATTTCATGGTTACTATTTACCTCTTTGAAATACATCTACAATAAAGAGATTGATCATTATTGTCGACAATGAATACCTTGATTACATCCAAAAAAAAAATTCAATGAAAACCCATATTTTGTTGTTTCACATGAGTGTGTTTCCTTTTCTAAAAATAAAGCAAGTAAGAATTTTCAATAAATTGACTACCAAAAATTAGTCTCTCCTAATAGTTTTTTCTTATAAATTTTTCTAACATCGTGTGATTTTTTTTTTGATAAATTACAAATAAAAGAAATGGATAATAATCACATGATTGAATTCGATTTTGATTTTTGGGATGCCAACAATAGTATAAGATTCTAATTTTATTTGGATATAATTTGGGTATTGTTAAGCTAAGTGGGAGTCGAATGGCTAAACCATGGCAACCCAACCTTAAACATATCCATTTTTAAAGTATTTGGAGGATGGTATTTTCTTAATTTGAAGAAATGGACAAACACCTTGAACAATAATTCAAATCTATAACTGTAGGAAGAGTGTTGAAATTAGTAGATGAAAATGATGATGATGATGAGCATAAAGCAAGTCCAAAACAGGTGATGTAATGCCGCCCATACTAAATGTCCTCAAAGATGTATTTACGGTTAGGATTATGCAAAATAGATAACTTTACCCACTTGCTCAAAAGCCAGTTTTGATCCAAGATCTTATCTAAACAAAGTTCAAAGCATCCAAAAATACGTAACCAAAGATAAGAGAAAAAACAAGCCATCGCCCATGCTTTTGGCTGAATCTATAATGGCCAAAGGTGGATTAAGCATTGTTGCTTCCCGTTCGAAAGTACTTTTTGATAGCAAAAAATTCTTAATTTTGACGGGCGGCAGTTTGTAAGTAAATTAACCTGACTACATATATTCTTGGATGTATGTGGGGTTATAATGATAACAAGCTTTCTTTTAAATAAACATGAATTGGCTTGTTGAAACTACAATCAATGTCAATCTTTATCTCCTTAATTCCAGCTTGATCAAGTCTTCAATATGGAATAATGTAACAAAGATCTTTTAATGAGTGGACTTCTTTGGAAATCAAATCTCTTCACATAAGAAAACTCGATCACATTGAAAGTCTTCATAGAATTCGATCACATTGAAAGTCTTCATAGAATTCTTGCTTGGCTTGATTTATCCCACATTTCAACTCAATAAAGTGCTGCTAAAAATCTTTCAAGTATGTGTGGTAAAAAACGGGCTAAAGTTTTTTAGTCAAAAGATACCAACTAAATATGACAAGTTACACTATGTGTCAAATGTAAGCTAAGTTGTCAATGGAGTTGCATTTGGATAGCGTATTTTTCACTAACCATTTCTTTTGAGCCTAACTGTAAGATTGTTGCTCCTTGGCTTCTAAAATATTTTCTCCCTCAAGAATTCAATTATTAACCCAAGCATCCCATAATGAACCAGTTTGCATCCAAACTGACCATAAGTTTTGTATCATACAAGCCTTGTTCCCAATAACTAAATTCTTGATCCTAAGGCCACCTTCAATTTTTGAATGAAAAATACTATACCAACTAACTTCAACATCTCTTATTATTATACTTTGTGTAATGGGCTTCACGGAACTTACAGTGTACCTTATGAACTAGACTGTGTATCTATGGAAAGCTGAACACATGCGAACCTGGGCTAGTTCACGAACCCCAACTTGGCGAACCTTGGAAAGGGATAGCTCCGCTAAAACTATATGAGGGTCACATGGAGACCTAAAGTAATTGATTACTAGCCGCCCTAACATGTCTCATCCTAGGATGTTACATCACCGTCAACAATCTTAGGACACGAGGCTAAGTTTGTCCCCCCACTATAAAAGGGTCATGCAAATAGCTCAGGTAAGAGTTCTTTTTCCAATTATCCTTCTTCTGGATATATAGACTCTCTCCAAAAAACCAAATACCTTTTCCCAACTTTCATCATTCTCCCCCTTATCTTTCCTGTAACACCCTAAAAATTTGAATGTTTGATTGTTAAATTATGTTAAAATTAAGTCTTTGTATCTATGAATAAGTGCTCTGTTTATGTGTTTAAGATCGGTGGTTCAAGTCTTCCTTATTGAATTTTATTGTTTATTTTGGTTTAACTTATTTCCTTGAACTCTTAACTTAAGTTTATTTCTGCGTTAATCTATGTTAGGAATGAGTCTGTTGGTTCAATGGTTAAGCTTCTGTATATATTTTGGTCCTATGTTTGAGTTTTTGTGTATACAATAAGGAAATATATTTTTATGCTATTCCATAAAAATTGTTATTTTTCTTTTTCTTTAGTTAACTAAATTAAAACTTCTTTCCCTTCTTCTGCACGTTTTTTTCCTCTTCTTTCTTTTTCTTTTTCTTTTTCTTCTTTTCTTTGTTACTTCATATCAGTCTTCTCTATCCTTTAATTTTTGTAATCACTCCGTTAAATCTTGTTGTTGTTTTGTCAGGAAGTTGCGCTATTCGTTGTTCTTTAACTGAAAGAGTAATTGCATAAGTTGTAGCTGAATTTTTGTTAACGTTCACTATCGTTCGTTCTCTTGGTAAAATTGGCTCTGCTTATCTCTACTCGAATTCTCTGCTTAATCGTTCGATTGGTTTTTTTTAGGCGAAGATCGTGAGGATAACAATCCTTCAATGCTTTAGGTCTCCGAATTTGCTATATCGTGTGAAAGTAAATGTAATTTTTGAATTTGGGGTTTTTGCATAGAATCTTTTCTGCGTAACTCAGTTTTGTGCGCTAAATCGAGCATATCGTTTGGGGAAATCATTATTTAATTGGACAATTGGTTGTCATTTTTAGGTTTCATGCTGCTTCTACGTCAAACTCGTACCAAGTGTGTAATGAAAACCCAAAATCTTGCGAACAACAGAGGTCGGAAAACATGGTTGTCGACATCATAAGGTTGTGTGAGCCACACGGTCATGTGTCAAGCTATATAGTAGGTTGTGTAACTCACTGTTTTAGAATTAGAGGCACACAAGCTAGAGACACATGTGTGTGTCCAGATCGTGTAACTCGCTGTTTTAGAATTAGAGGCATACGGGCTAGGGACACTAGCATGTGTCCAAATTGTGTAACTCACTATTTTAGAATTAGAGACATATGAGCTAGAGACACGGACGTGTGTCCAAGCCGTGTGAGATATATTTTGGGTCTTGAGTCACACGGGCATGCGCTAGACCATGTAATTCACTGTTCTGAGCTACACGACTGTGTGCTAGGATGTATGCGACACTAAGGTAGGCCACACAGGCGTGTGCTAGACTGAGTGGACCATACGAGTCAGCCACCCAGGCTGTGTGAATCCACACGGATGTGTGGACCAAAAATTGAGATTTTTCCTTATGGTTGTAATCATCGTTTGAATTAAATGTAAACATACCGTAGGGTCCGTATAATCTGAATTAGACAATTGAACCATTATCTGATGGTCTATTACTAAATGATCTATTATTTTCATATAATTTTTTATATGAAATCTGATAAGTTTGTGTGATGGCATTACATAAACGTGATCTAAATTTTTATTATTATATACGCATATGTACTCTCTGTTAAATATGCATCTACATTGGGTTTGGAATTGCGAAAAGGAGGAAGTGCGAACAGTTTAATAATCTGCTGAATTTGGTGGCTAAGCCACAAACATATATCTAACTCTGATGATTTATCGCTTTCTGATCCAACAGTTAGATTGCAATTATTTTGAAATGTGACACACAGTCGCTATGCGGTGTGTAAGGATGGATGGGTACTTGATACCTTATATGGTGTGTATGGATGGACGAAAATGGTGTGTAGCTATTGGAGGTAGAAATTTGCAATTGTATCTGAAATGTTCTGCAATTGTATCTAATATCTTCTGTTTTTGTATTTGCATTCGTTTCTAGGAATTTACTGATTTATGGAAAATCGAAATCATATTTGTTAAGTTACTGATTAATTGATAATCTAAGTTTACACTGAGTTGTAAACTCATTTAGTCTGTTTGTTTGGATTATAGGTAAATCAGACTTAGGCGAGTCGGCGTGGCAAGAGCTCGGTCATCTCTCTTCTAGTTATTTTACAGTTTTATATATACTTATATTGTTCTGTGTTTCATTTTAAATTACAGTTTATAAGTTTGAATTTCCACATTTGGTTAAATTTTAAATCGTTAAAGGTTAGACTTTTCTGAAACGATTTGATGTAGCTCCCCAAACTTGGTCTTAACGTCTAGGCCGGGTAGAGGGTGTTTCATTTCCTTCATCTTCTTCCCTTATTCACATTACTGGTCAACAATTTGTGTGGTGAGCATAGATGGACATGGCACACCTAGGTATCAGTGATCCTCATACTACAAAGTTTGATCCTGCCAATGATCAACTTATAGACCCCGTTAGTCATAACACTAGAGCAAACATGGAGCAGACTAGAAAACTGAACTAGGATCTATTACATGCTAGTCAACAATATCCTCCACAAAATCAAAATCAATAGAACCCTCACAAAAAAATCCAAACCACCAGTTTTAACAATATCCCCTATGATATTATAACCCTAAAAACCAGCACCATAGCATCATCAGTGGATCAAGGGACCTTGGCCAATAGAAGAAAGAGAATGTGAATCTCTTTTTCTTTGTGTGCGAACCTTCAAATTAGGTATTTCACTTTCTTTAGAAGGTTCTTGAGTAATCAATAATTTTGACTCTTTCAATGTTTTCAAGCACCTTTGCAAATTTAAACTCTTTTTTAACTTTTGGAGCCTTGAAAACCTTCGTAGTAACACCACAGCTTTCTCCTTTCTTGCTTCTATAATCTCATTTTTGCTCTAGACAAAGAGCATAAAAAGACAAAAACAATTTTGGGTTCTTCACACAACCCTAAAAGGATCTCCACTGCGACACAATGATCTCCATTAGCCAAGTTTCAGTACATAGCTTCACTTCAGCAAGTTAATTTTCATTGATAATATTGAAGTCCGCATCATCAAAGCTATTGGGGCTCTTTCCCATTTGACAAAAGCGCCATACATTCCTCAAGTAGTAAACTTGCTCGTATCTTATTGGTAGACTTATGTGCAACATTTTTAACTAGATTTCCTCTGCTTTGCTTAATGAAACGGGGATCCCAAGTACATATTTCAGTGGAGGGTTTCACTCAGGCTAAAGGGAAAAACAAATCCCCACCACAGGTTTGTTCAATCTTGATATATTTGTCCCTTATCAAACGCAAATTGTTGGTGGTAATATCAACGATGACTTTCTTTCCCTTCCAAGTAGTAAACACTTTGAATCCTTTCTGATTTGTTTCACTAGAAGGAGTTACTACCTATATCCTTCTAAATACGTTTCCAGAGGTAGCTTATACATGTAACTGCCAATCTAACAAAATATATCATCAAGGTCCACCAAGAAGAACCTATCAATTGCCCAGGAGCAACTCCACAAGAACTCAACATTTCGACAAAAAAATGGTGTAGAGGTAAATAAAAACTTGCTTCAAATACGTATAGAGAAAGCAAAACTCGACTGTTCTTCCCTTTACGATTTTGCATCTTACTCAATCGATGTTTCCTCATCAAAATCTCAAATTTGTATTTAAAATTATCAAAGCAAGTAATTCCTCTACATGCTAATAGTTTCCATATTTTCTTCAATGATGTAGAACACACAAACTCTTCACTCTTGGTTGGAAGACTAGTCAATCTTGAAGCCATATTTCAATAAAAGTAAAAATAAAAATACTATAAAGAAGAGAAATATAATGGAAACAGTGCCACTGGGGAAAGAGGCTAGAAAATAGAATACGCAAATTGCATAAATTTGTAAAAAATGAAAGGGATGATGATAAAATTCTACACTCTTATCCTTATTATAAGTAAAAATGAAACATTTAACTGCTTCAAAACTAAGTAAATCATCACGCGCCCACGTGCGCACGATTAACTATACGTAGAAAGCTGCTCCAATTGAAACATGACACATGTATCCAAATATTAAAATAATGATGGTTTCATGGGGAACCCAATAAACATGTCGTAAAAATATGCACATTCTGTAAATTTTTATCATTAAATATATATGAGCATGCATATAACAATCATTTACCCTACCATAAATTTAATGAACTTAATCGTTTCACTTATTCAAAATTTAAAATTTGAAATTAAGTTACTCCTATACAACAAAAAGACACTTATACAATATATGACACCTCAACATAAACTTCCTAACAGGCTCGCGAAGGTCATTTTATAACTTTCACTCACCTAGGGGCAATTGTTATACCTTATGTAATGGACTTTGCAGACCTTATAGCATACCTCGTGAACTTGACCATGTATCCATAGAGAGCTGAACACATATGAACCTAGACTAGTTCGTGAACCTCAACTCGACAAAACTTGGAAAGGGATAACCCCACTAAAACTATGTAAAGGTCACATGGAGACCTAAAGTAATTGATTTCTTGTCACCTTAACATGTCTAATCTTAGGATGTCACATCATCGTCACTGCCAAGAGTATCAAATCAGACTTTCACATTAACAATCTTAGGACACAAGGCTAAGTTTGTCCCCCACTATAAAAAGGTCATACAAACAATTCAAATAGAACTTCTTTTTTCTAATTCTCCTTCTTTTGAATCTATTGGCTCTCTCTAGAAAAACAGAAACCTCTTCCCTGCTTTCATCCTTCTTTCCCTTATCTTTTCTTCATGTTTCCCTTGTTCACCTCATTGTTAATACTTATTAAATCTTCAACTCATTTCCAAAGAAAAGAATTACAAAGCTGAATAACTATCTTTACCTTTTTGTTTTAAGTATCAATACTCTACTTCAAAAAATTTTAATACTAAAGACAACTTTGGGGACTGAACCAAGGACTGAAGCTTGCTTGGAACAAAGGTGTTAGACAGGAGCTAATCGAAAAGGAAAATATTATGGTGGTTCAGATCCTGACAGAGGACGTTCCAAATAGAAAGGAACTCAACATTGCTAGCAACATTAAAGATCTTTTGGCTAGGCAATGCGAATTGGGAAGCCCGAATCGTGAAGCCAACAAGATTGTCGATCTTCGATGAACTCTGCATTATATACTTTTGGCAACCCCTTGAAGAAAATTTTTGCACTAATGCAACTGAAATGACTTTCAATAGGGCATGTTTATACACTAATTAGTCTTTAGAACCTAGGTTCTCTTTATTGTAGCAATTAGAGCCAATAAATAAAAAATTCTAAAAATGACTATTAATATCTCCCTTTTTCTTAAAAAAAGAAAAAGAAAAGATAAAGGTCTTAAAATTAAACTTAATTACGATGAATATCGTATATAGTTGAACCAATAAATAAATAAAATTCTCAAAAGTTGAATTCCAATGAGATGGAAATATGTGGCAATCCATCAAAGTTATCCATAAGAAAGTCAAAATTTTCTCCAAATGCAAGTGATTCACTTCCAACTCTATATCTCGACCAATTGTAGCAAAAAATTGTGAAGAATAATCTTAACTAAAGCCAGCAAATAACTTGAAAACAGCTCAATCTCACAAACACAATGTCTTATCATTTGCTTACTCATCAATCAACCTAAAATAGAAAAAAGAATTAAACATAAAAATAAAAAATAAAAAATAAAAACGAAACGTTTAGATGTATCAAAAAAATAAATACAAGAATTTTGGTCTAATTATGCCTCTACTCCATGTACTCTTTAAAAATGTTGTAATTTAGTTCCCCGGCTTTTAATTTAAAAATTAAAATATAATTAATAGCACTATTAATTTACTTCAGTTAAATTTGAATATGTGTTATCAATTAAACTTTCTTGTATCATACCTTTGAATATTGAAATGCAACATATTTAAATTTAACGAAAATACATTAACAATATTATCAATTGGACTTTAGTTTTTAAATTAAATCAACAGAGATACTAAATTCCAATATTGTAAAAACCAAATCGTTGATTAAACTTGTCAGACCACCTGTTCCTAATTCAGCAATAACTAAAATTAAAATTAAAATTAAAATTCCATAAAAAATTAAAAATTCATAATAGATTAAACCATCCGTTTTTTATTTCGGTTTCAATTCTTTAATAGTTTGCAATAATTTTACCTCAATGGTCGAACAATTTAATCACTAATTCTTGATTCAATTAGTTCAATCAGTCAGTCTAATCCCAATTTTAACAAGAATGCTAAATTCCTTAAAATAAAAGTTGATGGACTAAATTTCAAAAATCCGAATAAGTACAAACACCGAGTGCAGGATTAAACCCACAAATTTTTTTACAACAAAACAGCACCCAAACTTAGTTGACTGGGTAAATACTTTCCTGCATTTTTGGCAGTTCAAAGCTTGTTTTATTCATGTTGTATTTTTTTTTCTTTTAAAGGCTAAAACCTAAATCACCTTCTAACTCCCACCCAACGAATTCTTGTATTTATTTCTTAAGTAAAACGTGGTGAATGAACGGTGGAGATGAAGAACGCCGCATTGCTGTAGTGACACGTGTATTACAACCTCGTACGTGTCTAAGCATTATCGAGAGCCCTAGTCTTATGTAAACCAGTAACACAAGATATATATATATATGAATGGAAGCAACAATTTTATATATAAATTGATTTCACACAGTTTCAACAACAGAAAAGAAAAAAGTGAAAAGAAATTCACTGTTTTCAAAGTTCAGACAAGGTTTTCTTCTTATGTTTTTGGTATTGACTTTCCATTTTAAGTAAGTTTCTGCATGGAAAATATTATTTATTATTATTATTATGAACCAATCTTCTCTTCTTCTTTATTTGGGTTAAAACCTGTTGTATATATACATAGTAAAAATCAGAGGGGGACATATGTTTTGTTTGAGAAGATTTTGGGATATTATTGTATTTCTGCAGTTCAAACTTGAGAACCCAGTTTTGTCTTCTGTTTTTCTTTTAAATTACTCTTTCCCACTTGTAGAAAATTTCCTTTCCTTGTTTTCCTGCATTTATTCATGTATATGAACACCATGAACCATTTATTGTTTCCTTTTCAACGAAGAAACATGATAAAAATTGCAGATATTTCCCCATTTAATCTTTAAAACCAAGCTAACACACATACACACACAACACCTTGCTTATGAATTCTTCAGCCGCCGCTTTCGTATTTTCATGATTTAAAGATTCTATAAACAGCTCCAACTATATATATAGTGAATTTCATGAGTTTGATGTTTAGCAGCAAAAATTGCAGAAAAGCTTGGAAAGGTGTGTTCCATAGAGAAGGAAGATGGAGATTGTTTACCAACCTTATATTGACCCTGAATTTCAATCCCTTCTTGATAGAATCCATCCTCCCAGGTATTTATTTTACTTCCATTTCTTTCATAATTGAGATGAAATTATGGGAAAGAGAAATTGTTAGTTTGGGTTTGGTGGAAATGAAATTTTGAATAAATCCTTACATTTTTCTAAATTCTAAATCAAGTCCTTGCACTTCGTATTTCTAGCGGATTTAGTCGTTTTATTGTAATTTTATATTTTCTTTTTCCAAATATGAATTTTCATTTCTAATGTCAACTTTTTTTACATTAATTTCATCTTTTCTAAAAAAGGTGTAATCTATACAAATTGGCTTTTTTTTTCATTTGTATAAAAGTTATACATTCTTAAATGTGTATAAATTTGTCTAATTGTAAAAAATGTCTACACGTAGAAAAATTTATAAAATAAAATCCTACAAATGAATAAATTAGAAAAAAAAAAACCCACGTAGTACAGGTTACTCTAATTTTTAAAATAAATTTAATTTAATCTCTTAAAAATTATAAAAATATATACTATAAAAATAATAAAATTACATTTTGCTCTTCCTAAACCATAAAACAATTTTAAAAATTGTTGGCCCCTGGGATTGATAAATAAATGAAACCAATGGATTATCAATCGGTGGTTTAATGTTTGTCAGGGTTTGCATCGACAACGACGCCTTCCATGACTGCACGCTTGTAAAGGTAAGGCTAAAAAGGGTTTAAATTCAACTTCAAAGTAATGTTTTATAGAAAAAATAATTAATTTTAATGCATATTAAATGTTAAATTATGGTTTCGGCCTTTATATTATTCTTAATTTTGAGATTTAGTGACATAATTTAGTCATTACTTAGTCCTTCTATAATTTAAAACGTTGACTTTATATTTTACCCATTTTAATAAAAATATATTTTAGTATTTTAATTAAAATATTTAAAAACCATGATTTAACCTAATATGTATACATGGTATAATATTGTTGAAGTCTTGATGATAAGTCTTTAATGGTTAAAATTAATTAACTCGACATATTTATATAAATTAATATTCAATTTTTCTTTTGTGAAAAGATAAAATTACAAAACAAATAAACTAGGCCCTCAAAGGAAGCTTAAACCTAGTCTTCTAGTATGAACTGACTTGGTAAGATTATCTGCAATTGAGTTCTCTTTTTGAAGTAGACGTTGAATCTTCCATTGCTTTATCATTTCTAGAATTTAAAGTATTTTTTAATTAGTGTAGAATTAAAATTTCCTGAAAATCCATCTTGAATAACATTGACAACCCCTAAACCATCAGTTTGGATTGAGACCCTTTCAAATCAGAGTTTAAATCATTCAAAATTCTAAAGTTTTTGATGGATTTAATTAATGTTGGTAAATAGTTAGGCACTAAATCATTAATAGAATTTCATTAACTCAACTTCCCAGTTGTTTATATGGAAATTAATAAAATATTAGTAGTTGGAATCATCATCCCTTACAAATAAAGTCAGCATTATTAATTATTCAAATTTAAAATATGATTATATAATTATTTTTATATTTTCTTTTATATATTTAAAACAATATTTTTGTCGAAATAGGTGGATAGTGCAAACAGGCACGGGATTCTGCTAGAGATGGTCCAGGTTTTGACTGATCTTGACCTCGTTATCTCCAAATCATACGTTTCATCCGACGGTGGATGGCTCATGGATGGTCAGTCCATACATCAACCATAGAATATGATTTTCATTTTACCCTAATTCGTATGTTACATATTAACCAAAACAAAATTCCTATGTTACATGGCTTGCAGTGTTCCATGTGACAGACCACCTAGGGAACAAAGTTACTGATGAGACCCTTATTCTTTACATTCAACAGGTATTTCATATTTTTTAGGCTTAATGTTTATATATCTATTAATTTAATTTTTACTTTTTTTTAAAATAAAATTGATTTCTAATATTTTAAAAATCCCATCATTAACTTAAAAATACAAAATAATTTTTTTAATTAAAATATTGATTAAAAGATTAAATTTTTAAACGTAATAAATTGTCTAATAAGCCACATGTACTTTATGTTTTCTTTTTACTTTCTATATATTTTTTGAATTTCAATTTATTTTAACTTTATTTTTATAATTTTTGAATTATTTATTAATGTGACATAAAATAAATAATGTCATGTCAGTATAAAATGCATGTGGGCTGCTATGTGGGCAACCTAACAAAATTAAAAATTTTAATGTTTTACTCGGCCTTTCCGTTAACAAAAAGTAATTTGATTTTTTTTAAGTTAATAGTTAAATTTAACTCAAAAAGAAATAAAGGTCAAATTGATAAAAAAATATAAATGTTGAGAGTTAAATTTACTAATGTTTAGTATTTATTTTACTGTAGAATGAAAAATTAGTTTTTAAATTGGTTTCTAATATGAGAATGATAATTGATAGGCACTTACTGATCCCAGGAGGAGAGGAGAGATTCCAAAGGAATTACAAACATGTCTGACAAGAGATGTGAAGCCTTGCCATGTCTCGACGGAACATACAGCGTTGGAAACGACCGGCAGGGATCGACCTGGTCTCATGTCGGAGATATCAGCGGCATTATATGAATTGAGATGTCATGTTACTGCAGCCGTTGCATGGACACATAATGCTCGAGTGGCATGCATAATCCATATCGAAGATGGTCTAATGCGGGGACCAATCATGGCATCGAAAAAGCTGGCACAAGTACATGAGAAGCTAGAGAGTGTAGTTGAGGCTCATCATGAGAGTGGTGAGCGTTGGAGCGTAAGGTTAACGGCCCCTGCGGTTGGTAGGACACATACAGAACGACGGCTCCACCAACTGATGTATGCCGATAGAGACTACAAGCAATGTCAGGGCAGCGATGGAAGTTGCAGACAGTGGAATGGGTGTACGAATACGCATGTGACTATAGAAGCTTGTAGAGAAAAAGGGTACCTGGTGGTCAACATAAGATGTAGAGACAGAACCAAGCTCTTGTTCGACACGGTTTGTGCCTTAACCGACATGCAATACGTAGTGTTCCATGCTGCCATTAGCTCAAAGGGTACCATGGCAGACCAGGTACATATGCTCTTACAAAAGAACTAAAAAGATGTTTCCATTGTTTTGATTATTAACTTTGATATATGCATTCAGGAATATTTCATAAGGAGACAAGATGGATGCAGTTCGAATACACAAAGTGAAAGAGAAAAACTTGCACAATGTTTGATTGCAGCAATAGAAAGAAGAGAATCCCATGTTAGTGTTTTGAAACTAAACAAAAAGACTTGTCTGGTTTTGGTAGTTGAAATTGTATGTTTTAGTGATCTTTTTCATTTGATCCAGGGGTTGAGGCTTGATATATGCACACAAAACAAGATGGGATTGCTTTCAGACGTGACGAGGGTGTTTCGTGAAAATGGGTTATCAATAACCCGAGTTGAAATCGGGACACAAGGGGAGAGAGCGACCGGAACTTTCCACGTTACGGATGCTTCGGGGCATGAAGCAGATCTAAGAACAGTGGAATTGGTAAGACAAGAGATTGGGGGGTCTGTTTTGAGGGTATATAGATCACCTAATGGGACCTCTAGAGCATCTTCATCAAGTATTAGTAGAAACAGTAGTGGTGAAGTGGAAGAAAGGGCTAAGTTTTCATTGGGGAATTTGTTATGGTCTCAGCTTGAGCGATTTTCAGAGAATTTTGGGTTCATTAAATCATAAACAGTTCCTAATCATGTACATAATTCATTATTTATGAAATATTAGGGTTTCTTTTCCCAGTCATAAACTATTCTATCATTATATATAGAAAAATATCAACAAAAATCCACAAACCGAACTTGTTTAATCCAAACTCGAGCTGACTCATCTGAAACTGATCTCAACTAGAAACAATTTGAACTGGAACTCGAAATGAACAAAACCCAAAGTGACGGGAACCTAAATAATGGAAACCTATAATGACCCAGATCCAAAAACCCAAGCTTCAAGCCAAAAAAAACTCTAAACACAAAACAACCTGAACTCGAAATGACTCAGACCCGATACTAAATTGAACAAATATGACTAAAGAATTCACACCAACTTAAATCCCTTTCCTGATCAAACATTAATGATATCTATACTTTTTATATGATAGATTCTGAATTTACTGGACATAAATTACATGAATATTATTGCAGCAGCGCGTAATTATCCAATTCCAACAGTGCTTTATGTACAGAATATAGTTTCCAGAGCATTAGCTCAAACTGAAGAAATCATACACAAAATATTAACAAGATTATAGAGAAGACGAATCTAGAATACAGATATAGCAAAGGTTATTCGTTCACATGATTTCTTCGATATCAAGCCAATCATTTGATTCCTTGGTTTCAGGGTTACGAGTACTTACCTGCTCAGACCCAGAATGTTCGTTGCCAACACAGTTAACGTCTTTTACTGAGTCCATAGAGCTCCTGCTGAGTTGAACCCACTCTCTCGAGTCTTTTGCTGAAGAATCAGAACCAGATGTGACTTTCTTGTAGTTTATTGGCATGTCGTCATCATCATCCTCAAGATCACTGAATGAAACATCCTCATCATTTCCAAGAGGGATGGTGGTAGCACTTGTGCCAACTGCCTCCGAAGTTTCCTCTTTTAACCAGTCATCAGCATCATCTTCAAATTTCTCGATAGAAACTCCAGAGGAAGCAGATGTTGAATGTTGATGTTTGACTTCTTTCTTTGGCTCTTCCTCAATGACAGACTTGTCAACAACCTGCATCTCAGTAGTCTGAACTGGGTGCTTTTCTGTTGCAACTTCAACAGCTACAGCAGTATCGGCTGCTTCATTTCCAGATTCATTAAATGGTGTTGGCTTAGATTGAGCGGGAGAAGGCACAGAAAGAAACTCTTCATGTGGTAAATCAGCCTTTATATTTGAAGTGCCACTTTCAGAATGATCTTCCATCTTAGCCTTAGATCGGTTCTGTATCCCTTGCATTAACATTGCTCTTGCTTCAACTATCTGCATGCATGACAATCAACAGTTAGAAATCCAGAAAGGGAAAGTGGAACAGAGGGGCGAAGGAAGGTGAATCACAAAGAAAAGCACAAGCAATCATTCCCTTCATTCCATATTAAAATTTTAACTGCAAAAGTTAGAAACTTTTGGGTTATATTTCAAGGAAATGACATGAGTAAGAAATGAGAATGTTGGTAGAAGGTCAAACAAGATATCTGAAAAGAAACCATGATTAGGCTTTGTTTACCATTGAGGTTGAAAAGCACTTTTCAACCCGAACCTTGATTTTAAACGAAAAAAGTTAATAAACAAGCAGCTTACAAACCTTTATAATTCAGATTTTAGCCCAAGCCAAAAAGCCAAAATTTTTAGCCTTCTTGCTTTTAGAAAAGTGTTTTTCAATGAAATTACCTTTTTATCTTTAATATATTTCACAACATCATGTCTAAAATTGATATTTTATCTTCTCAACAACACTTTTTGACAGCAATGGTAAACACTATCAAACTTTTCAAAAACACTTTGTAAAAGCACTTTTTCACAACACATTTCAATCTCAATGGTAAACTAGCTCCTAGACAAAGATAGCCATTGCAAGGAAATGCGCACCTAATAGAATGATAAGACCAACTTATACACTAGCACTCCTTTTTCAAAAGAGAGAATTGATGAAAATGGCACTCAAGGATGAAAATGAAATTCATAAAACTTGATGAGCTTCTATTACCAAGTGCATTTAAGAATTTTCAGTATTTAATTAATTTGTTAATATTAGTTTTATTCTCATTTCATATCTGCTGTAGATGAAATTCCTTAAGTGAATCCTCAAGAACATAATACACAACACCTTGGACCACAAAAATGTGGGACAAATCAATGAAGAAAAAGGACCCACGAACTTACTTGGGAAGTAGACAGAAGTTCTGCATCTTGTTTATTTAGTCGAGGAAGAAGAAGTACAAAATAGATCTTCCAAAAGCAACCCTCACTCATATATCCTGGGCAAAGTTCAATCCTAAGAGCAGCCAATCTTGGTGCAAGACGTTCAACAGCTAAAGCATGTTCTTGTTGCTCATCAGACATGTCAAAATCTGAAATTTCAAAACAATATAAGGATGAGAGAAATTAGCCAGATTCATACCACATCTCTGAACTAAGGGTACAGCAGCCCTTACGGAAAACCAATCTAACATATGCACAAAGTAGTGGTACTGAAATATCCCCTTAAACGTGCTTCAAAGTTCAAACAATACACCGAAATATATGACAAAAAACTCATGAGCATCACCAAGCAGCAGAGCAAATTATTATCAAAATATAACAGAAACAAGTACCAGCTCATGCTCCTAAGATTTCACTCACCTATAAATTTATTGCATTGAATGACAAAGCAATTCTCATCATCATAATTATATATAACCTATAAATACACAATTATACACATAAAGGCATAAAATAAGACACGTGAGCAGTTTTGATAGTACAGGGTTTGTTAGTGAAATCTCATAGAGATATCAAAAATCGGCCGATCGAGAAACCACAATGCAAAAGGCAATTGAAAGATCCGTCGTAGCAACCATAAAGTATCAAAACGTAATTTGATTCTATATCCAGTCCACTGATTTCAAAAGATATATAGCATTCGATAATCAATTATCAACTATGCATTACTAAATTAAGGAATCAGAGATTTGCAAAAAGGAATTGCACATTAAAAAGAAAAACAGTCGAAGGTACCAATGAATGAACAAGAAGTGAGCTAATTTAATTTAAGCACATTATTTAATTTGATTTAATTTAAGCACATTAGTGTACAAAATAAGAAATCAAGTAAATTACCATCAAAACCATCATCATCGGGCACCGGAAAATCAAGCCAAGTCTCTGGATGCATCGCGAGATCCCTAGCGAACGCGACCACTTCTTCGGTCACACCGACAGCGATTCCACTCTCGTATGTTTCAACACCCTCACCTTCGGATCCAAACTGAAGGAAATTCGAAGCGATCTTAGAGAACTCCGAGACATTAATATTATTAGACAGCTTCGAGATTCCAGTCTTGAATCTCCCACCGATCTCAGATAAATCGCTACGGATTCCCGCTATCAATGCCTCATCCGACAACTCATCCGTATCATCAGAAGACGGCGGCGGCCGGAGAGAGTTTTCCTCCTTCTCAGCCGCGTGATCGGGCTGTTGCTCCGATGATTCCGGAGGAGGCGGAGCGAGGAAGGAAGCAACACCCCAGAATTGACGAGATAGGGTTTTGGTAAGCTCGGATAGGTCTTCTTTGACGCCACGTGGAGTGTTGGGATCCGATGATGAATGGGAATGAGGAGAGGCTTGGTTAGGATTCGGATCGGATTCGGGTTTCGGATCCACCGCCGCATTCGTCCGATCGTCATCGTCGTCGTCGTCAAGCTTGAGCGAGTTAGCAATCGATCTAGCTAACCACGACATTCTTTATCCCTTTCCTTTTTTTCTTTTTTTTTTCTTCCTGTTCTTAAGTTTATAATAATTATACTTTGTATTGTATATTTGAAAATGTTAGTTTAAAAAGACTATAATAGTCGGAGGTGACAATATGAGCCATAAACGACAGCGTATTAGGTCCTTTAAGGGACCTAAACGGCAGCGTTTGGGTACACTTACAGGCACTGGCGGTGTATCCCTGTACCATATTTCTAGAACTATATAATCTAATTTGGTTGATTCTTCCTTATAGAAAATTTTGGGGATTATAGGTTTTTTTCTCCTTTTAGTGTTTTATTTTTGGTATTAAAAAGGATTAATATTATTAAAATATTTTTAAATCATAATTTAAATTTTATTTTGATAATTTACGATTACATCATGGATAAATACCTTACACACGAAATAAACAAGAGGCAATCCCTTATCAAATACAATGAAGGATTAACACACTATTAAATTAAGGTCTAATTATAAGATTATAATGGTTAATTCTTATGAAGACAATATATCTTTCAATCACATTCAAAAGTATATCTTTTAAAATTTTCATGACTCAACTAATGTTCTGAAAGCTTATCACATAAGACATTTGTATGGCATGGGTTTAGCCCAACTCGATGTCCTCCTTCCCTAACACACTTCCTACACTATATTCCCATCCTAAACCAATGGGTGATTTGGGTGTCAATGATCTCGTCACCTAGGACAAAAGCTTGCATTTTGAGCAACATTTGGATGGTGCTTACATGAGCATGGATTGAGGCTTATGTACTAAATAGCAGGAACAATGATGAAGCTACATGTCTAACAAAGATGTAGCTAGAGTTGAAAAAGGTTGCTAGAGCTTAGAAGTGTTGCTGCCCCATCTATACAACAGCAAGGAGATGAATCGGTATGGAAGTGACTTGGGATGCTTACAGATATTTATTATGCTAGAATTTTGATTTCTCCAATGTCTTGTGCCTGATTTCTTTCTAGTTGTAAATTTGATTGGTCAAAAGCAATGGGTAGTTAGAAAAAGAAAGGAGAGAGAAACAAAAAATGGGAAAAATAGAATAATATGAATGATTAAACTTTATGAAAGTTTTTCATCGTTTAATTTGATAAATTGTATATGTATTTTTTGAATTGGTTAATTTTAATCTTTATATTTTTAAAATTTTTAAATTTTAGTTTTAATCCAAATAATACTAGTTCAATTTGTTCGGTTAAATTTTATTACTAGTCTTGTACAATGCTTACAGTTGTAAATTTTGTTCATACATTCCAATTGGAACATTGTAAGTCTTTATAATTTTCGAATTTTGAAATTTCTTTCTTAACACAAATGACCGTCGTTAATCCATTAACTGTATTTTTAGTGAGGGATATGTGGAAATAACAAGCTGATATGATATTACACATGTGATAATATGTTTGTCACATTAAATTTTCGAAATAGCAAAACTTAGGCTACATTTGTTTTGCTGAAAACAGCTTTCGGAAATTGATTTTTGAAAAATGATTTGATTTTTTAGAAAAGTTGATGTTTTCTAGTATTTGAATGATTTTACGTAAAATATTTTTCAATGTTTAGAAATTTTCCTGAAACCATTTTTTAGAAATCGTTCTTAGTGAAACAAATACAACATAAATATGTTTCTTACAAAATATTATACTAGCATTTGCTTTTAAAAATCAAAATTTATTTTATATTAAGAAAATATTTTATAATAATAAACATCTTATATAAACTTAATAAAAATATCTAATTTGATAATATTTTATAATAATATCATATAAAAAATTTAAAATAAATAATGCCTAATAAAAGTTTTATTTAAATTACATATACGAGAATGAATAGTGATACATTATAATTGAAAGTGAAGCTAAGCATGAATTAAACAAAAACTCATATTTATATAATTAAAATATTCATATTCTATAAAACATTTATTATTAATAGTTTTAATAATATATTAAGAATATTATTTAAATTTTAAAACTATTATTGCTAAAATTTATTTTATTAAAATAAAATTGTAATATTAAATATTTATTAAAATAATATATGTTATTAATTTTATTAATAATTTATTATATTATTAAATATAAATAATTAAATACGTATGTTTAATAATGTTGAATATTATAATATTTTATATTAATATTTACATATTTAAAAAATTAAAATAATATATTAATAATATAATTAAATTTGATATTATTTCCGAATGACTAAAATGCCCCCATTTTAAAAAAATCTATTTCACCCATTTCTTAAGTCTATTTTTGTCCATCAATTAACTAATGGTCTAATTACCATATAGGGACCCCCAATTTATAATTTCATAACAATTAGACACTTCTAACATGTAGAACTCAACTTTTGCTCTTTTTACAATTTAGTCCTTTTGACTAAATTAAGTGTCCAAACGTCGAAATTTTTGAACGAAATTTTCACGAAATTTTTTCGTGAAATCGTAGACCATAAAAATATAATGATAATCATATTTTCCCTCGTCGGATTTGTGGTCCCGAAACCACTATTCCGACTAGGCCCAGAATCAGGCTATTACAATTACAATTTGCTACCACATGTAGGAACGTTTCTGAATCAGCATTACACCGTGAGCATATTGCATTATGTTGGATCCTTCTATTATAAAGTGCCTGGCCTGTTGGGAGGAAACCTCATAGCGCTCTCCACACCGTTATCTTAATCTTTGAAGGTATAAACAGAGACCACAATCTTTTGTAAATCGATTGTATATTATGTGAAATTTCTGAGTATTCATTTCGAGACATGAGCTCTTTATATCCACTACGGACAAAATATTGACCTATTTTTTCCCTGCACCACACCAGGCAGTCTTCACGTACAACTTTGGATAAAGGGACACATTTGATTGCCTCTGCACTTCAATTGAAAAAATACTGGTAATCATCTATTCTTTCCAAACCCGTCTTGCCTGGTCAATTAACTGATCCACTGTTTGGACCAACTCATTAATAGGACAAGTATTAACCTTGTTACCAAACTTTTTCGGCAGCCAACGATCATTCCAAATGGATATCCTTTCTCCTGTACCTATTCTTCAACCTATCCATTGCTCCAACAAATCCCGAGTCGCATATATACTTTGCCAAGTATACGAAGGGTAAGTTCCAAGACTAGCTTCCCAAAAACTTGAATGTGGATAGTATCTCGCTTTAAAAAATCTAGCTAACAACAAATCCAGCTTAGTGATTAACAGCCATCCTTGTTTAGCTAATAAAGCGATGTTAAATTTCCTCATATCGCGAAAGTTTAGACCTCCATTCTCTTTAGCCTGATATAAATCAGTCCAGCAGGACCAGTGCAAGCCATGCCTATTACCTCCCTTACCCTACCAAAATCGATTCATAATCTTTTTCATTTCAGCACACAATGACTTTGGAAGAAAAAAAACAAGACATTGAAAAAATCAGTATGGCCTGTAACACAGCTTTGATGAAAAATTCTTTGCCCCCTTGAGACAACATGCGACTCCCCCACCCATTAACTCTTGTTCTCAGACTATCACAAAGTCTTTGGAAAGCCTCCTTCTTCTTTCTCCCCACCATTGTAGGCAGACCCAAATACTTTTCCATACTCGTGACAGCCCTAACACCCAAATAATTTGTCAAAAGATCTCTAATTTATTCAAAACAATTAGAACTAAAGAAAATTTGAGATTTGTCCAAATTAATCTTCTGACCTGACGCTTTCTCATAGTCATCAAGAAATCTTTTCATTATCCTGCAGCCATCCTCATTTACTTCTCCAAAGATAATGCTATCATTTCCAAAAAACAAATGAGTTACCTTCGGGCCTCCTCGACAAACACACGCTCTCTGAATAAGTCCATTCCTCTTGGCTAGTTTAAGTAATGTTGAAAAACCCTCGGTACAAATAAGAAACAAATAGAGACTCAACGGATCCCCTTGTCTGAGACCCCGTTCCGGTTGAAAAAGCTCACTTAACCTTCCATTGATCGTAACAACATAAGAGACCGAGGAGATACAATGATTTATCAACTCCACCCATTTTTCATCAAACCCCATACTCCTCATCATACCTGTAACAAACCCCCACTCGACTCTGTCGTATGCTTTACTCATGTCAAGCTTTAAAGCAAAAAAACCCTTCTTCCCTTTCCTTCTATTCTTGAAAGTGTGTAGAATTTCATAAGCCGCAAGGACATTATCCGTAATAAGCCGACCAGGGACAAAGCTCCTTGAGCTTCATCAATACAAACATCCAACACCCTCTTAAATCTATTAGCAATAACTTTCGCTATAATCTTATATAGCACCGTGCATAAGCTTATGGGTCGAAAGTCTGTCATACAATCTGGTGTTGGGACTTTGGGGATTAAAACAATCGTTGTGAAATTAACCTCGTTCAACTGTAGCTCTCTATTAAGCACTTTAAGACAGAAATTTGTAATATCATTGCCTACAATCGCCCAGAATCTTTGAAAGAACACCGCATGGGAGCCATCGAAACCCGGAGCTTTATTTCCCCCATCTCTTTAACCACCCTCCTAACTTCATCATCTTGGAAAGTGCCCAATAACATCCTATTCATCTCATTTGTTATCGTTTTTTGGACCCCTTCAAAAAAATTTTGAGCTCTTTTACTTCCCTCACTAGCAAACAATCCTTTAAAATAATTGGTAGCAATACGCATAAGATCTTCGTCCGTATCCTTAATGGACCCATTTTCATCCTTCAGCCCGGTAATCTTGTTTTTACGATGTCTGCTCGAAGTAAAGTTGTGGAAAAAACTAGTGTTTCGATCCCCATACCTTAACCAATTCGATCTAGCCCTTTGCTCCCAATAGAGCTCTTCCTTATCGATCTCGAGATTCAGCTCTAATTTAGTCTTAATCATAGCTTCAATAATATCATTTGAAGGATCTTCCTCAGACAATTTATTTAAATGGCCTGATAGCTTTTTCATAGTCATACCCCTCTCATTCTTTAAATGGCTAGCCCATCTTCGTAATTCCTCACCCACCAGTGTTAATCTTTCAGGCATTGACGCATTTTTGTTGGAATCCCATAAAAATTTAACCTGCTCATGACAAGAATCTACTAACAACCAAGCAGTTTCAAAACGAAATAAGCACCCTGAATTTGAAGAAATACCATGGCTTGTCGAGAATTCTGTATCCAACAACAAAAGGTAATGATCAGAAATTGAATTGTCAATGTGAAGGAGCCTGTAAAATGGAAACATCTCAGTCCAGGCCAAATTAGCCACTCCCCTATCAAGCCGCTCTCTTATATTATTTGCCTCAAAATTCCCCCTTTCCCACGTGTACCATCGACCACTATACCCTATATCCACCAACTCGCAATCTTCTAAAGCTAACCGAAAAGCCTCCATCTGCCTTACTTCCCTCAATCGACCTCCTTGTTTTTCAAAACTGAATAAAATCTCATTAAAGTCCCTTATAACAACCCAAGGCAATCCATTGTTCGTACTCAGCCGCTTTAGCAGGTCCCAAGAAACATCCCTCCACCAACAATCCGGTATACCGTAAAACCCCGTTAGTCTCCATTTTATGGTCCCATCACTATTAACAAAAACTGCATCAATGTGATTCTTCAAAAAACTTGAGACGGTAACATCCACCGAACTACACTAACTCAAAGAAAGACCCCCTCGGGTCGAAATATCCACCCCATTCACATAAACAAACTTCCTTCTTATCCTTTCCATTCTCGATCTCTCTACTTTTTTCTCCATAAAGAAAAAAAACTTGGGGACAGTACTTTTTCAATACATGCTGAATTCTCCGAACAGACCGTGGGTTCCCCAGCCCACGGACGTTCCAACTTAATATTTTCATAATGCTCGGCTGACCTGCCCTGCAGGTTCAGCCGTTTGATTGGTTTGATTATCATCTTCCTCTAAACCATTCCTCCACATCATTTCATCAGTGGTAGAGGCATTTAGAACATTATTGGGTCTAGGCATCTTTTTCCCCTCTCCGCCAGTAATGGGTCGATCCTCTTCAGTAGACCCAAACTCCGTCGAAACCAACTCCTCATTCAAAATTTGTTTTGACTTTCCATATAAATTCAGCCCCAGATTCGCTCCATTATTCCTCATCAGGTTTAACTCCACCAAATTCTTTCGTTGTTTACCTTCCTCATTTTTAGGAATTCCCTGATACCCTCCCCAAATTTCAGTTGGTTCCCTTAACCAAACACTGCTTCCCGTTGCTGCCCTACATGGAGGAGCTTTGAGCGAGATATCCCACTCAAGGGGGAGCTCCTTTCTCCCTGTCACCATTCGTATATGACAGCAATTCTCACTATGTCCGAGTTTGCCACAGAAAAAACAAAATGTTGACAGCCTTTCATATTTGAAAATAGCAAAGAACTCTTTTTTTGCCACAATAAGTTTCTTTATTCTCTTCAAACTTTTCTGGATATTAACTTTAACTCTAATCCGCATGTAATTTCTTAAACCCGCCGTGATTGCTTTGACATCGTAATCCACGAAAACTCCAATAAAATCTCCAAATTGTTTAGCAATAGCTTCCGTAAAGAAACCATGTGGCAAATTATAAATTTGAACCTAGAACTCTGTATATAACAAATCCACTTCCAGATGATCTTCGCCTTGTTTTAAGTGATGAAAAACAAGTAAATGATTGTTAAAAGTCCAGGGAGCGCCCTTCACCACCCTATCAAAATCCATTTCACAATAGAATTGAAAGACAAACATTTTCTCACCCACATCTGCAATGGAAACTCCCCCCAATGGGTGCCACAGATTTGCCATCACAATCCGCATAGCCTGAAAATTTATTGTAGTTGCTGTTAGAAAACAACCTACCAAGCGCAACTCCAAAAAAGAGTCTTATGTCTCCGTATTCTGTTCAATCTCCCAAGCTTCCAACTCCTTATTGTCTCCTTCCTCCGTTAATCGCAGATCGGCTAACCCCTCCTCCATGAGAAAACACCAACAGTCGATACGCACAAAAAACCACTGAGAACCAACAGACACCAAATGCTACACAAGGAGCATACTATTAAAAAACAGGTACAATTGCCAACACTTTTAAATATGAAAGTTGTCTCCATATAAATTTGTTGGGCAAGGGAGTGGGCACTCCTTCTAGCACCAAATTGTTAGTTTCAATTTTTTTAACATGTATGATTGAATCAGAATTAAAGTTTCATGTATACATTTGAACCACAATCAAAATTTTATATACATAATTGCACTAAACCAAAGTTCATGTATAAATTTGAAATTTATCCTTTCACATAGATGATATTTTAGATCGATATGATAGAGATATCGAATCAATTCAAAATTTTACATATATGATAAATACAATTATATTGATAAATTCCACGAATAAAATGTTAAAATATCAATCCCAGAAAAAAAAAGTATAAAAAGATGAAAACTATATTAATTTTATACTAATATAATTGAATCTCCGGATTAATCAACTTAGCTGACCCAATAAATTGAAATTAATTATCTTGATTAAAATAAGATCATTATTGTTAAAGATTCGCCATTTAAATTAATTATGAATGAATTATAGACAACAGACTTCACCGATTCCCATTGCACATAGACTTTAGTTTAGAGTCTAAAGTCAAGACATTGATTGTGCATCAATGCTGGGTTTTTACCCACTGCTTTAAAGCCTATGTACTGATTGTAAGCCTATTAACCATACACCCGTTGAACATCCATCTATCATCTTTTGTCAAACTATAAAATGAATTTTAATTGATAAATAAAATTTTACCATCAATGAGCACAAATGCTACTACTATACATTAAAATTAAAAATTAAAGAATTACATAACGTTTGAGATTACACCAAAAAGAATGTTTGACTCAACCCATTTGTCTTACATTAAGAGTAATCACGTGTTGAATTTTTAGTTAAGACTGTAAAAATTATGTTAATTTATTTCAGTAGATAAGTGTTGTATGTGTGTGAAGTTTTAGGTTTAAACTCTTTTTCTTAAAATTTTAGTTATTTTTGTCTTACCCTTAATCCTTGAGCATTTAACTTATGTTTTATTTCTACGCAAATGACATCAAAAATGAGGTTGCTGATTTAGTAGTTAAATTTTAGTTTACTTTTTTTTATTTTGTGTTTAAATCCCTATGTAAACAAAACAAAATTATATTTTTAATTCCTTACTTTTCACTGCTTTGTGTTAGTTGATGTGTTAAATTTAAATATGAAAAAAATAATTTATCAAAATAAAATTTGTTAGTTAGTTATTATCATCTATTATTATTTATTATTTAATTTAATTTAATTTTTGAATTTCTCAAAAACAAATTGTTTTTGCTTCACGTTTCTCTCACCCTCATTACTATTATTTTTATTTTATTTATTAATTAATTAGATTTCTCCAAAATTGGCTTTCCCATTATTCACTCCTCTTATTTGTTTCATGTTGGTTCCAGAAAAGAAAGAGAATTTTGCAATCTTTCTTCTTTCTTCATCTTTTGTCTCCAAAATTTTATTGCTTTCTTGCTTATTGGTCTTTGTGTCGTTCAATTCCGGAAGCGGGTGTTTGATTAAATAGATTTCAACTTGATTCTAGCATAAGTATAATTTAATTTTTCTGTTTCAGTTTTTGGGGATTTTTAATTTTTGTAAAGTGGGGGATTTATGGGTACTGCAGTGCTTCGTATCTTTAATTATACGAGTTTGTTTTAGGTGGAAATCGCGAGGTGATTAACCGATCGAAGAATTAAGACTGTGAGGGTGCTGATTTCGTCCTTGGGTAAGCGTTTTATTGCCAAATTGGGATTGTATGTGGCTTATTAAGTTGGTCATATTTTGTTTGGTTAGTATTTTAAGAAAAGTAAAAACGATAGGAAAAGGCTGAAATTGGAACTGTCGATGCCACACGGCCATGTGCTAGACCGTGTGAGCTACACGGTCTAGGCCAATTAGGCCTATTTTCTAAAAATTCTCATTTTAGCCCGTTTTGATTCGTGAACTATATTTAACCTCTTCGTAGGGTCCATACCGCTTAATTAAGACCTGAAAACAATGCATTGGTGACTATGCTTTTGTGTTGATGTGTTTAGGGTATTTGTAATATATATACATTTGCATGATTTGGTACTGGTAGTTCTGATGATATTCGTTATGTCTATATAAGTTTGTATAATATATGATTTTGTTAATTTGTATGTATGAATCTATTATTTAACTATGCATGTGACTTCATGGTAAAACTTGTAACAGCCCGATTTTGAGTCTAGTCGGAATAGTAGTTTTTTGACTACAAATCCGACGAGGAAAAATATAATGGCCTGAATTTTTAAAGGTGTCGGAACGGTGATTCGAGATCACTAAATTTGACAAACGAGTAGAAAATATTATTAATTTAGTTAGTATAAGTTTAATGTGAAGTTAGGAAAATTTTTGAAATAGTGAATAGTGCACTAGAAATAAATATTAAAATAATTAGAATAAAAAATGAGGTATTGAGACCTCAGAGATTTTAAAACGAGCCATAAACATTTTTATAAATATTTATGGAGTGTTAAAAAGTTAGTATTAAAGTTTCGTTAAGAAATTTTAAAGTTCCGATAATTAATTGAACAAAAGGACTAAATTGTAATAAATGCAAAATTATGGGAAATGATTAAATAGCTTAAATGATAAAAGGAAGAGGGCTTAAAAGGCAAATAGACCCAAGGTCTATTTGGGATTGACGGCAAATGTACAAAAAAAAATAAGGAGAATTAAGGGCAAAATTAGAATATTACAAATTTTACTTAATAAAGCTAGGATTTAAGTGAAATTATCTAGATTTCTCTTTATTTTTCTGCATTCTCATCAGCTAAAACACCATAGAAGGGTTTCCTTAAGCTGGTTATTCATATTTTTACTGCTTGTAAGTTCAATTCTTCATTATTTCTTGAAATTTTTGTGTTTTTGTGACTTTTACAACTAGGCTCACTTGTTGTATTCATTAGTTTTTGATTCTATGAAAAAAGTTGAAAGTTGCTATGAATACATGCTGGAGGTATATGGTGATTTAGCATGGAATTAGAGCTTTAAATTTTTCATATGCTGATTTTATTGAAAGAATTGAATAGAAAGTGAATGTTTGGAACCTAATAGTAAAAGAGTTTGAAGTTAGGGTTATATGTGGATATTCTGAATTTCAATAGTTGTGAAATAACTTATAATGTCTAGGTAAAGTACTAATTGAGAAAAATTAGCTGAACTGAGGGGTTAATTGAGCAAGGACTGAATTGTATGAACTGTGAAATTTGGGGCAAAATGGAAATCAACATTTTACACTAAAACAGTTTTGGACAATAGCAGTGGTTTAAATTTGAAAAATCACCAAAAAATTTGGTAAATGAATTAGAGGGTGAATAAAATATGAAATTAAAGCTTATTGAGCCTAGTTTCTCATAGAAGAAACGGTGTAAGTAATGGAATTGTAAATTATGAGATATAATAAATTTTTTGAGACAATATCAGAATGATTTTGGGTTCCCCTGTTCTGACTTTGGAAAATCATCAAAAATTTAAGAAAAAATAATTATGAGTTATAATTTATATGCTTAGAATCCTTAATGAGTCTATTTTCAAAGGAAACAAACAGAAACATCATCTGAATTTTGTACAATTAGATAATTCATTTTTAGTGAAGAGTGGTCAGAACTGTCAGACAGCAAAACAGGGGAAACTTTAAAGAATAAAGTGTACTATTTGGCTGAACCAAAAATTCTAAAAATTTTATGGTAAGAAGATATGTAAGTCTAGTTTCAGGAAAAATCAACGGATCTTAATTTGGAGCTCTGTAGCTCCGAATAAAAATAATTTAGTGACTCTGACTCGAATAAACAACTTTGAATATACATGTGAGTGAATAGTGAAATTATAGTTAATGTTGTTTAACTGTATTATACACATTAAGGATGTGGAATGGAGAGGAGGAGGAGGAGGAAAATTGGGGAATATATGAATGATTTTTGTATAATTGGTCATATGCTTGATTATAATTGATAAACGATGAAATAGAAGTGATGCTTATATTTGTGCATTATTGGTCATGGTTTAAGCTCATGTGTGAAAATAAAGTTTCATAGTATGTGTGTATGATATATTCGGTATATGATTTGGCATGAAATAATGTCATGAATGGTTTATGAATTAACACATGTTGGTGAGTGCTCTACATGAATAAATGTTGTGCTCATCCATGCTTATAATGCTTATGCTATATGTGTATTTGGCTAACATATTTGTTGTACATGCTTAGGCTTTAGCCAAGTAGTGGCTAGATTATGCCACGTTAAATTTATAAGTTATACATTGAAATGGTAAGTGTCTAATTGAAAATATGCCTGTGATCATGAAAAGGGTGGTAATGTTTAAATTATGTAATCTCTAGTGAAATGGTTTATCATGTGGTTAGCTCAAAAAAAGAGTTATGTTTAAATACACTAGCTTGCGACTATGGTTGAATGATATGTTTATATCTTGTGTGATGTGCATAGGAAACGAGTGTGGAAAGGTAATGAAATAGTAAGTTCATATGGCTGAAATTTAATGATTAAATGTTAATTTCATAAATTATATAGTATATGATGATATATATTTGTTGATGGGTTAAGAATAAAATAAAAATGCGAAAACCAAATAAATGATCAAATTGATCGGAACGCCGGATTTGAGTACTTCTGATCAGTGGCAAGTGACAAGTGACAAGTGATAAGTAGTAACTTTAGCTGCACTTATCTGATCAGTGACAGGTGACAAGTGATAAGTGGTAGCTTTAGCTACACTTATCTGATCAGGGACAAGTGACAAGTGATAAATGTGATCCGTGTAAGACTGTGGCAGTGCTATGGCTTCGGAAAGTGATAAGTGATCATATTCAATACCATGTTATACTATGGCAAAGTGGAAATGAAATACTCAATTTTCCATAAATGTTCCCTAATTTGATTAAGAATGGTAAGTGACAAATTGGCCCAAAAGAATTAAAGTAAATGGATAAGTGGTAGTGTATTTATACCAGGATGATGTTGTTATTTAAGCTTAAGTGATATTTTCATTGCAAAATTGAGAATTTCATAAATGTGTTAGTGAATGGTATAATCGATAAACGTTGAGTTAAATGGTAAATACGTATTAGTGTTAAACTTAATGACATTGAATTGTATGTGAATTAAATGGAAATTGCTAGTGATATGATTTAAATTGTGAGCATGAGAAATTTCAAATTGAATGAAATGGAAATGAAGCATTGAATTGCATGAGTATGTATCGGGTCTCGTAGGCCCTATTTATTAATATTATAATATTTTGAGGATATATTGTGAAGAGTTATAAAAGCATGTTAATAATTTTGAAATTTTTAATTTAGATGAAATTTTATAACTCGGTTAAATACGTTTACAGTGTATGTGTTCTGGTAATGCCTTGTACCCTATTCCGGTGTTGGATACGGGTAATGGGTGTTACAAAACTGATGTGTTTCTATAAGGATAAATAAATATGTTTTGTAAAGCATAGACTTTCATACCTTCTGTTTCTGTTACTATATGCCAGCATGTTCTACCTGCTCACCATTCTGATTTTGTACATGTATGCCATGACACATTGTATGAGGGTTGGGATAATGTTAAAAGGAAGAAGATTCTGTACTGACAGTTTAATGATCTGCAATTCAGTATGTCAGGGCCCAATTTTTCCTGGGCCCAGATTACAAACAATAAAATAAAAAAATAAAAAACCCAAAATAAACAATAAAAAGGTCCAGTCCATTTACAAAATCAGGCCCAAATAGCCCAAATCAGTAACCTAATGGCCCAACAGCCCAAAAACTTAATTTTTTGCCAAAAACGGTTTCTGGCCGCTTCTCCTCGATCACGCCTCACGTGCCTCATCCTAAGGCCTGACACACGTCTGCCGCCTTGTAACAAAACGGCAAAGGGCGCCTCTTCTCTCCCCTCCGTTGACCACACCGATACCTGCAAGAAAAGAGAAAGAAAAAGACCACGGAAGGAAAAAAATAGCAAAGAACAGTAGCAAACACAGTAAAATATAACATGTAAATTAGCTATAAAAGCCACAATAATCCATGTAATTTTTTACGCACAAAAAAATAATCAAAACAAAAGAGAAAGAAAAATTCTAAAAAGGTGGTCCTTTTATTTTATTTTTTCAAAATAAACATAAAACAAAAAAGAGCTGAAAACTTACTGGGCTTTTCGGATTCAGTCGCCATGAGTGGCCTAGGATCGTCATCTCTGATTAAAGATGACATATTTTGGGCTCGGGGAATCAAAAGGCAAAAAGGTGACCATTTTTGCACTTTTCGGTCACCGTGGACGACAGTGCCGTTACCGGTGACCAGTGGCCACCACGGTGGCCCGATGGCCAGCCTGAGAGAGCTGTTGAGAGAAAATAGAGACGGGTTTTAGGTTTTTTCTAAAAAGGGTTTGAAATGATTTTTTCTGAAATTTTTTTGGTATTTAAAGGGCTATGATACGACTCTGTTTTGTGCTTGACTTTCAGATGCCCAAACGACGTCGTTTTGATACAACCTGATCGCCGACCCGACCCGAACCACGTAGGATCCGCGCGTTTTTGACATGGGGATCTAATTGTTACATGGGTCCTTCTACTTTTACAGATGGTTTCAATTAGGTCATGTTTTATTCTTTTTATTTTTTAATTTGACCACTTAATTTTATTTTATTTTTATTTTGGTCCTTGGACCATTTATGGGAAATAAACATCCTAAACGGTGTCGTTTTGAAGTCGACCCAAAGACCCGACCCGATCCGTCCTAGGATCCGCGTGTTTTGACGGCAATAGCTTATTTATGACCCTGGTCCTTTCACTTTTGGACTCTTTTTCAAGCTGGTCCTAATTTCAACCTTTTTTTTCTTTTTTAAATTTATCCATTTAATTTTATTGTTTTTTTCAGTCCTCTGACCATTTGATCTCCTAGGAACAGTGCATTTAAGGGACAAGGGGGATAATTTCCTAGTTAATCCTTTTCTTTTTTCGCGCATTTGATTTTAGTCCTTTACTATATTTTATTATTTAATTTGTTTATTTTATTATGATTTTTACTTTAAATTTTGTTTAGATCTCGATTTAGTCCTTTATTTTCAATCTTTTATAAATTATCTTCCTTTATCTTCCTTTATATTTATTTATTCTTTTTATATTTAAAACTTGTGTTGTTCTTTTTTTGTTTCTTTTGTTCGCATATTTTGTCATCCTCATTTTTACTATTATTATTGTTATTATTTTTTCTCTTTAATTATTTATATTAGTATTAGAGTAGTAAATATAACAAGATTATCGCCATTATTATTACGAATTTGTTTTATTATATTTATATCATTGTCATTTACTAGCACGACATTTTATTTTTTGCGTATCCTCGTTCCATTTTTGTACACTACCATTTCATTTTATTTCACTATAATCATGTCACGAATCGCGTTTAGATATGTTTATCCATTGTCGTACCATACCTAAATAAGATAAATACGCATTGTTTTAAATGTTACATTTGTTATCACTCGATAAAGGAAATTTTTAAAATTAAGGCAATGTTCCGTATATGGAGATTCGAGAAGTCTTGCCCTAACTAACGGGGTTCGACTTTCTCTTTGAACCTAGATAACCGAATATCCTTTTTAAAATTAAAATACATGAGATTTAATTAAATAATCGAATAATGAGCAAGCTTATTTTTGAGGATTCGAGATGTCGTGTCCTAACCTACAGGATGTGACCTTTTTTTCTACCTCGAGATAAGAAGGCCTTTTACATTTTTTTAATTTACTTAAGTGGATTTAGTTAAAAATATTGTTATGCAAGGTGTGATTGTGTTTTAAATTCTCTTCAAATTTTTTCTCGGCATTAAGACATCAAGTAATCTACTAGGTACCAATTTTGGGCGTCACGAGAGTGCTAATCCTTTCTCGTGCGCAACCGACTCCCAAACCTATTTCTTAGATTATGTAGACCAAAAAGTATCGTTTCAACAAGTATAACATTTTGTTAAAATGAGCTTTGAGGTGATCCAATCACACCTAAATAAAAAGGATTTGTGGCGACTCCATTTTAGTTCTTTTTAAAATAAAAAGTCAATTTCAAAAAAAAGGTTTCGACACAGTGGTTTGACCACATATATTTAATTTGGCAGTTTAATGGATATTGCTAAGCCATCGTTGTCGGGCAACCAGGGATGCTAGTCATCGTTGCCAAGCAACCTGGGATGACTTAATTGGTGTATTTTGGATGGATAAGTTCGAGGGAGAACTCTATTTTGATGTGTAGCGGAGTTGGGTAGGACGATTTTTTGAAAAATTCGCATTATGATTTTCTAAAAAATACTGCATTGGCATAAACATGCATACTCAATTCTGTTTGACTGGTCGTTATGAAATTTTCTATGATTTTTTGTTTTGTATATCATAATGTGTGTGATCTCAATTTGAGTTTTAGTTATACACTGAGCTCTATAGCTCACCCCTTTATTTTATCTCTGACCGTTCAGGAAATCTTCAGACTTAGGATTGGACGGCGTGCGGGAGCTCAATTTATTTTCTCAATTAATTAAAAAATATATGGTGGTTTTAGTATTAATTACTTTTGGACTGTAATTTTTTTTTGAACTTTGTTTTTTGGTTTTTTGTTTTTGTTTTGTTTGTTTGGTTTGAGTATTTTTAACATGAAACTGCAAAACTTCGCAGGTTAACAATTTTTCAAAATTGAAACTCTGAAAGTTTTTCTATTGCAAAATTAAGTAACCCCTAAAGAGTTTTTTTTTGTAAATAAACAAATGGTTTTAACGAGTGTTTGTCTCTAAACTGGAAAGGATTTGCCAAAATATTTATTTTCAAACACGATTTTGAGTTCAAATTTTGGGATTGAAATAAGTGATTTTGGATTTAAGTTTTTTTTCTAAACATTTGTGAAACTTTTGCCAAATTTCATGTTTTTGAGACGCACTTTTAGTTTGATCGAAACAAAGGCTTTTAAATGAGGTAATATAATTCATCAACTTCTGGTCATAACTTCTAGGCTGAGTTTGGAGTGTTACAACATTACTTAGAAAATAAATATCAGCATCTCAAACATAAGTCTCAATGGGTGTCAGTCACCAAACCTTATGAGCTGGTGGGTTGGAACTAGAATTATCTTGGGTTGGGTTATTCAATCAAATTTGAAGGCTCGTTTGGAAAGTTGGAGGAGTTGGACAAAAAATAAAACTCGTTTTCTAAATAAGTCAGGCCTCAAGTAAAATTTTTGGGCTTGAACCTGACCCGATCTAGCCCAAATCAATTGTTTTGATGTTGTTTCGTTGTCATTTTGCTGCTACTATTTCGCTATTATATTACTACTATTTTGTTGTTATTGTTTGGATATTGTATAACTCTTGTTTTATTGTTACCTTTACTACTATTTTAGAGGCATTTGCTTGCTAAGTTGCAACTGTCTTAGTGTTATTTAAGTATAAAGATTTTTTTAATGTATTTCCAATTTGTTGGTAAACATTTATTTTAATGTTTTTAGTGTATTTGATGTACTATATTTTTTAAAATTTATTTTTACATAAAAAAATAATCTAAAAAATATTAATACGGGCGGGTCGAGTTGGGCTCGAGTTTAGCATTTTTAATATGGGTTGGGATTGGACAAAATTTTAGGCCCACTTTTCAGGTTAGGCTCGAGCCTAAAAAGTAGACCAAAAATTTTGCATCGACTTGGCCCATTATCAGGTCTATTTGGAACATGACGATCATGTCTTCCTCAATGAAATCTAATGAATTCATATAAAACAATAAAAAGCTCAAGTCAAACCTAGACAAAAGCGAGTCATAGTAGACTCGAGCTAATTGAAGATCGATAAGCTCAAGCAAATGATTCACTATTGACTCGAGAAAACCAAGCCTCTAACTATATCAAAAGGGGTTTATTATTCCGAAAAACTTCATTTAAGCAAAAAAAGAAGAAGAAGGATAAACTACACTCAAGGTCACTAAACTATTAGTAAGTTTACATTTTGGTCATCCAACTTCAAAAAGTTACAAAATTATCACTAAACTATTCGGAAGTTTTCATTTAAGTCACTGAGTTGTTGAAATCATTGTTGTATAGTCCTCTTTGTTCGTACTACCTACGCCAATCAAAAGCTTCAGTTTTTTTTAATGAAATGGCTTTAAACATCACGAATCTGTGAACTGAAATCCAAACAGCTTTCTTTCTTGATCTCTAACACTAACCGCCAGATCGATTTGGATCTAAAGTATGTTCTTCTACTCACCAATGGGTACTGATCCATCATACCAATCATCGAATCGTCCCTTAAAGTTAGCTAATCAGACTTACAAAAAAATTTTCAAATAGTTTCACGATTTAAAAAAATTTCAAATACTTCAATAATCATACGATCAACTTACTAATTATTTTGTCACATATTAACATCCTCTCAACCACTTTTTTTCTGCAAAAATATGCTTTGTAGAATGGGCATTAAATTAAATCAATTAATCTTTCAAGTCTTTAAAGGCCGGAGCTGGAATTTTTCTTTTATCGACCAATATTTGGAAGCAACCTAAATTTTTAATAAATACACCCAAAATTTGATGAAAATAAAGCACAAATTATTTGGTATTAAATTAGGATGAACACTGTATCAACTATCATAATCACATTCAGCAATTGGATTAATCAATCAATTTTTTCGTAATAAATTTGCATGGATCTTATTTTTAAATTTATTATAAAGCTTCCTGCTTCAACCAAGCAATAAGAATTGATTAATATCAAAAAATTATTTAGTATTTTATTAAATAAAAAGAATTAACTGTTAAGTATTAATTCCTAGAACTCATCACTTTCAGAATCTTTTAAAGGTTATGTTTTTCTCGTTAGTTAAGCATAACAGTATCTCATTATTGGATGAAAAATGAGTTGATTGGTGCATGGTTAAGTGGTTTATAAATTGATTGTTTTAAAAATATGTTGAATTTTAAGAAAATAATCGATTGGGTTTTAATTTAGTTAATATCGATATTGTTGCTAGTATAAAAAACATCGGGTTCAAGTGAGTTGAAGCGCATTATTCTCTTATTTTAAGGTTGTTAGATACTTTAATTATAAAAAGATGTTGCCTCACTTCAAACCAATACATGAAATTAATCCCCCATAAATCAAAGTATAAGCACAGATAAAATAATATTCCAGCAAAAGAGAGCAAACAAAAGTAGCATCACTATTAGTCTATTCTCGTGCTCCTCCTTCTGACAGTTCGCATCAAGTTTATTTAAAGAGCTGAAGCAAGGTTTACATTATGAATGATTTTATAAATAAGAGTCATAACTCATGAAACAATATGAATCTTTTGATGTAGTATTTATGATGATTGAAATATCTTAATCGTGATCAACATGAATAGCAATTTTACGTTTAACTCAAGCATCAACTTATGAATAATAACCACATCCCATCAAATATATTTAGTGTTAGGTTCTTATATCAATTGAAAATGCAAGTGTTTAGTTGTAGTTGTATTCATGCAATGTTACAACTGATGCTGTAACAAGACAGTTGAATGATATAGTTAAGAACAATAAAGATAAGTAGAAGCAATAGAGGAGATACGAAAGGTTTTACCCAAAGAATAAATTCTTTGACAACCAATTTAATTTATCTAAACTCATCAAAGATAATTAATAACATCTTTTTAAAAATATATCAAATAAAAAATTGCCAACAGAAAATAAACAACACGAATAATATATTAAAATATTTTTTTAACATAATGTCTAGAACTGTTCATAGCCTCTTTCCAACCCTTAAATAGGAGGATAATACGCTTCAACACACTTGAATCCATGTCCCGCTACACTGACGACAACATCGATACCAATCAAACTAAAACTCAATAACTTATAAATTAAAATATTTAGTTTTACGTCACATTTTGTTTATTCTTAACGTGTAGGTTTGGTTAGAAATTAGAAATCTCCCAGCTTTGAAATGTGACTCAGTTTAATTATAATTGACAAAATTTGAGTACAAGTAAAGGAGGGTGTGATTCATCATTCAACGTTGTAATGAAATTATTGATTCCACTCCTTGTTTTATGGGTTTTGTTTAACTTCGAATAAGACAATCTTTTCAGATTTACTATCCCAATTAAAATAATTAGTATAACCCATTTGGACTTTCTCTCATCTATTCTTCCTATTTCATTTGAATCATAAAACATATAGTTTCTACATCTCCTTGACTTATTAAACATATGCTCCTACCCAATGCATTGAATTTAAATATTTAAATTTATGGAAAAAATTTAATTAATTTGAATCCGAATTTGATTTAACCTGATGAATTCATCTGACATGTAATTCAAAATAATTTAAATTAATCTAAACTTGAGATGACTTAACTTGTAAAACTTGATCCGCAAATCTAAATGGACAAAATCCAAAATTTCGAACTTGAACATTATCCAATTCGGATTGATCCAATCCAAAACTAATTAGACTTACTCAATTTACCGTTCTCATATCATTTACAATTCTCAAGGATTTAACTCAGTTTGACACTTCTTTTTTTCTAATGTGATACATTATTTTTTTACAAAAGTTATATATTTTGGTACCACAAATATAACGGTGTTAAAATTTTAGAATTTAATTCATGTTTTAAGATTTATTTTTTATGAATGTCAATTGTTGAATTTTCATGATTTTATTAATAGAATAAATTTAGTATTAATTATAAATTTGTTTAATTCCAAATCAACACTAAAACCTGAATGAATCATTAAAAAGTAGAAATTATTATTTTCAAGTACCAAAAAATATTTTTTATTAAATACAAATATCATATTAATATATATACATATATATATATATACCAAATTAAAAAGAATCATAATTACCAAATATATATTAGACCATTCTCAACATATCGCTTTCCTGGCAATTGTAAAGATTGGCCCCTCTTCTGATTATAGTGCTCAGTCCCCTCCTTAACCAACCCTGTTTTTCCTTCATATAATATATATACATATATATATACAGACACACATAATATTCATATAAGAATCTTAAACCCCATTGTTCCTTAAATTTTTCTCTTGTTTTCTGTATTTGTGGGTGGAAACTGCAACATGAGCAACAAGGTGACCAAAGAAAGCAAGCTAAGCAGATACTTAAAAGCACCCATCAGGTTCCTAATCAAGGCCAGGGATGTATACATCAAAAGTATGTCTGAATATTCCGAAAGGATCGGCTTCGGCACCACCATGGGTTGCCCTACCGGCCAAGTTAATGCTTTACCGAGGAGTTATAGTGTTGGCTCAACGAAATCCATCAACGCTGATGAAGACTTGAGGGAACTTATAAGAGCTGCTTCCATCAGGAGTTCACGAGACAAGGCTCGGTTGGACCTTCATCGGAGACAACCAGCGAGGACCGGAGCTAACCGTATGCCTAGAAGTCACAGCGTTGTGATTGGGAGGATCAATGAAGACAAGCCTTGTGAGTTTGGTGATGGTGATGAACAAGGTGTGTTGCCAAGGACTAGGAGCTATGCTGTTACGAAGAAAAAAACTGTTTTCTTCTAAGAAATTTGCATGTTGGTTTTTTAGTTTTAATTGAATGTATATGTTTGTAATATTTGATGCTAAATTGTGCTTGGTATTGCAAACGAGGTCTTGTTTTAATAGTAAAATCGAGGATTTGAGAACTTTGATATCTTCAAATCGAGTTTTACATTGCTTTAAAATTATATTTTTACTCTCAAAACTAATAAAATTTTGATTTAATATTTAAAAAATTAAAAATATATAAATTATTAAAATGATAAAATTACATTTTAACTCTCATATAAAATATACAATTTAATTCTAACTATGCTTACAGATCAAATTAATTTGAACTCAATTGAACAACGATTTAAATCAAACACTACACCAAAACAAGCTTTTAGCGGCACTTTTAGCGGCGTTTGGAGCAAAAGCGCCGGTAAAGAGTGAGCAATAGCGGCGTTTAATTAAAAGCGCCGCTAAAGAGTGAGCATTAGTGGCGTTTAAGGAAAAGCGCCGCTAAAGAGTGAGCATTAGTGGCGTTTATAGATAACGCCGCAAATAATACACCCAGACGGTGCCGTTTTGTGGCCTTTGGGGGGGACTTAGTGGCGTTTATTGTAAAGCGCCGCTAAAGAGTGAGCATTAGTGGCGTTTATAGATAACGCCGCAAACAATACACCCAGACGGTGCCGTTTTGTGGCCTTTGGGGGGGACTTAGTGGCATTTATTGTAAAGCGCCGCTAAAGAGTGAGCATTAGCGGCGTTTATAAATAACGCCGCAAATAATACACCCAGACGGTGCCGTTTTGTGGCCTTTGGGGGGACTTAGTGGCGTTTATTGCAAAGCGCCGCTAAAGAGTGAGCATTAGTGGCGTTTATAGATAACGCCGCAAATAATACACCCAGACGGTGCCGTTTTGTGGCCTTTGGGGGGACTTAGTGGCGTTTATTGTAAAGCGCCGCTAAAGAGTGAGCATTAGTGGCGTTTATAAATAACGCCGCAAATAATACACCCAGACGGTGCCGTTTTATGGCCTTTGGGGGGGACTTAGTGGCGTTTATTGTAAAGCGCCGCTAAAGAGTGAACATTAGCAGCGCTTATAAAAAAATGCCGCAAATAATACTCCCAGACGGTGCCGTTTTGTGTCCTTTGGGGGGGCATTAGTGGCGTTTTTTGTAAAGCGCCGCTAATCTAGGTGTTTCAGAGGCGTTTTTGTTTATGCGCCGCAAAAAAAATTATCTTAATTGAACTATTATTTATATTATTTGAATCAAATTAAACATATTTCTAATAGAATATTTAAAATCTTCAATAAAAAATAACAGGTATAAATAATTTGAAATAAAACACATGGAAAAATTAAAATAGTATTATTTAAAATAATTTAAATTTTAAAGTATTATTTAAAGTTTTAATTTATATATTAAAAATTTGAAATTATTATCGTAATTAAAAGAGATAGTAAGTATTAATTTAAATTTAAAATATTTAATTAAGCGTATCACTATAGTTAATATAGGGTTTTAGGTTTTAAGGGTATATATATGATATTATTAATTTAAGATTTTAAGTCGGTTTAGGGGTTACTATTTTAAGGTTATTATTATAATTGATCAAGAGTATATATATAATATTGGATTTAGGGATATGGTGTAAGGGCTGAGATATAATGTTTAGGGGTTAGGGTTGGGGTTAGCACTTAGGGATTATTAGGAGTTGATTAAGGATTTAGGGTTTAGCTAGGGTTTAGATTAATTAGTATTGACAAATTATATTTTAAATATGTTCTTATATATATAATTGTAAAAGAGGTCGTAAAAGAGGTCGTGCTATTTTAAGGATTAGGGGGTACAAATTTAGGGTTTGGGATGTAAGAGTTAGCTAGGGGTTTAGGGGTTACAAGTTGCAATCTAGGGGTTAAAGATTTAGGGTTTAGGGGTCAAATAAGGATTTTAGGTTAGTTTAGATTAATTTATTTAAATAATATTTTAAAAAATCAATCTAAAGTACCAATTGATATATTTAAAAATTATTTTAAATAGAATTCATAAATAAGTTAAAAAATATATTGATATATATTATATGGATGGTTATATATTTAGGTATAATTATTTATTTTGGAAATATATATATATAGGACCAAAAACATAAGAAATGAAATAAAAAAATAAAAAAATTCAAAACGGCGCCGTTTTCGAATGAATAGTTAAACTTTTAGTGGCGTTTTTAAGAAAATGCCACAAATAATGCAATTCCAGACCACGAAAACGGTGTCGTTTCTGTTCACAGCTGTAATATTTAGTGGCGTTTTTCTAAAAACGCCACAAAAAATGCAATTCCAGACCACGAAAACGGTGTTGTTTCTGTTCACAGCTGTAATATTTAGTGGCGTTTTTACCAAAAACGCCACAAAACGGTGTTAATATAATCGCTAAACGACGTCGTTTCCGAAACAGATTTTTAACTTGGAAAAATTTAGAATAATTTATTGAAAACGTCAACGTTTGGCTTAAGTATACGTGGCGGTTTTTATTAAACGCCACAAAAAATGCAATTTCAGACTAAGAAAACGGCGCCGTTTCTGTTAAAAGGTTTAATTTTTTGTGGCGTTTGGTCTATAAACGCCGCAAAGGTGTTTTAAAATTTTTTCTCAACGATGCCGTTTCTGCAGATGGCTTTTAACTTAGCATATTTTTTACTCACTCGTCGACAAAGACAGAAAGAAAATATTCTGCAAGTGAAAACGCCGATTGGGAAGGGGAAAAAACCTAAGAAAATATTCTAAGGAAGAAAGGGGAGGAGAAATCAGAAATCATCAAAGAGGAAGCAACGATTGCGCCATTCTTGACAGTAGTTGCAGAATATCTGGTTAAAAGGTATGCGTTTAATCCTTCTGAAGAACATCGTCTTGATTTGGGGTTTTGGGTGCATTGTGTTTTTCGAATTTGGGGCTTAGAAAAAAAATTAAATTTTAGGGTTTGCGGTTTAGGTTAAAACACCATTCTTGTTTGGGAATTTGGGGAACTTGTGAATTGTTTATTTAGCAATTTAAATAGAAGGGTTTGTTCGGGGTAAAATTTTGTCTATTTAGGGGTTGCCCGAATACAAAACACAGCCAATAATAAAACTAGGAGCATCAATGGCGTGGCCATGAAAATGAAATTGTTAAGATTGAAGACAGGGACAGACCTTCCGATTTTGGGAAAGTCGGATATGATTTGTTGAAGCTATAAAAAGTGCTTTCGCCAATGACAAATGCTCCTTTAGTTGGTTTGAGTTATGTTTTGCACAACTTAGCCTGCTGTTTCTCCATTACAGCGATTTTTGGAGAAACATAAAAGGGTAACTAATGGTAGTATTTGGGTAACTAATGGGTAACTAAATTTGAATATCTCAAACTATGGGTAACTAGTGGGTAACTAATGGGTAACTAATGTATTATCATCTTTATGGCTGTGGATTCTAGAGTTTAATCTGGGTTCCTTTTAAACATATGTGGCAACTAGGACAATAAGCAAAACTGTTTTATATGTCAGTATATATGTAGTCTTGGTTATTGTGTTATCGAGAATATATGCCTTTCTTACCAAATTGGGGAATCTAGTTTGCCTTTAATACATTAAACAACCTGATATTGTTCTGTTCTTTAGCAGATTTTGCTTTTTCTGGTTTGTTTTCTTTTGGAAACAATGTTGGCAAGGGATGAAGAAAATGATGAATCATGTACAATATGGGGTTTCAAAAAGTTAGATTTTGTTAAAAGCCTAGGAATGAACCAACTTGTAAGAGCCTCAAAACGACTGAATCTGATGTCGATTATAACTAAAAGAAGCCTACAATTAAAGAAGTTTAACATGTACATGTTCCTTTGGTTAAAAGTTGGATAAAGGGAGTGACTAAGTTCATTGATGGACGGCTGAATAATCTCACTTGAAAGATTGTTCATAAACTGTCACCCGCCCCATATAATTGTTTTATGAATCTTTATAGTTAATTTTAAAACTTCATATATGATTCAAAATTGAGTATTGAAGATAACATTAATTATTTTTATCAACACATGACATATGTCCAATCATGATTGGTTTAATTCTACATTATAATTTATCAACGCATGACATATTGTGATTATTTTGTTTAGATTTTTTTTTGGAAGAAAACTCATAAAATAACTTAAAGTTTAATAGCGTTGTACATGATGGATTTTGGATTTTGTTATATTTAAGTTTTATACTAATTCTTTCCTGTTTATTTGGAACTAACTTACTTATGTTTTCCTTTTATTTTTATTTTTTGCAGTAGTTTGCTTCGAAGTCCAGGAAATTGAGGTATTTATTCCTATGTTTCCCACCTCGGTTTTCTTAAAAAAACACCTCCAAATGTTTAAATTTTGGATTTTGTTACTTTAATTATTATTTTTGAGTTTTAAAAGGGAGTTTTAATTAAAAAAAAAAATTTTTACGCTGTGGGTATTGGTTTATTTATCATTTTTTATTTATATGTTGCTGGCTCAATTTGCATGTTACTTTGCCAAATTTTTCCATAACTGCAAGGTATAAACTATGATTGTAATTCTTGTACGTATTTTTTACCCAAACAAAAATAATTATGCAAATGATTAAAATTCTTAAATCAGTTTATATATTTGAGTAAGTGAATAAATTATGGGCAAATAGTGGATTCGTTTTAAAGTGAACAAATTATCGATTTTCAAGGATCTTGTCAATTAATAAATTATCGACGTTAGTTCTCATTTATGCGATTGAATGTTAAATTTATTACTAAAATACATTACTTACTAAAATAAATTACTTACTAAAATTTGTTTAAATTTATTACTAAAATACATTACTTACTAAAATACATTACTTACATAAATTTGTTTAAATTTATTTCTAAAATACATTACTTACTAAAATTTGTTTAAATTTATTACTAAAATACATTACTTACTAAAATACATTACTTACTAAAATTTGTTTAAATTTATTAATTACTTAAATACATTACTTACTAAAATTTGTTTAAATTTATTACTAAAATACATTACTTACTAAAATTTGTTTAAATTTATTACTTAAATATGTTACTTAAATTTATTACTTAAATATGTTACTTAAATTTATTACTTAAATAATTATAAATAAGATGCATAAAAGTGCTATACTTACATCATACATATCTTACGTAACCAAAAGATTGCTATAAATAAACCATTTATTAAAGAGTATACCTTATAATTAAATTTTGTTATCATGTTATCATAAAAGATAAAATAAAATATAAAAAAATATGTGGAATATTAAAATTGACTATTAAAATAAAATGTTATTTTATTAAATATTATTAATAATTATAAAAAATATGTGGAATATTAAAATTGACTATTAAAATAAAATGTTATTTTATTAAATATTATTAATAATTATATTAGTAATGTTATTAAATTATATATTATTTTATTAAATAATACATAATAACTTACAACTTACATAATACATTTAACTTACATTACTTACATAATACATAATAACTTACAACTTACATAATACATTTAACTTACAACTTACATAATACATTTAACTGACATAATACATTTAACTTACAACTTACACAATACATAATAACTTACAACTTACACAATACATAATAACTTACAACTTACACAATACATAATAACTTACAACTTACATAATACATAATAACTTACAACTTACATAATACATTTAACTTACAACTTACATAATACATTTAACTTACAACTTACATAATACATTTAACTTACATAATACATTTAACTTACAACTTACACAATACATAATAACTTACAACTTACACAATACATAATAACTTACAACTTACATAATACATAATAACTTACAACTTACATAATACATTTAACTTACAACTTACACAATACATTTAACTTACAACTTACATAATACATAATAACTTACAACTTACATTTAACTTACATAATACATTTAACTTACATAACTTACATAACTTACCATTGCAATTTCTGGTGAAAATCAGACTTCAAGATCTAAGAAATGGACCGGTCTTGGATGAATTTGTTAAGGGTAAGCGACGGTTATCGAAATGGAGTACAGACTTTTCTAAATTTTGCATTTCAATATGCAAGCCAAGAGAACATGATTCTTTGCCCGTGTAAGAAGTGTGTCAACATAAACTGGCATTATCGTGAAGTTGTATACGAGCATCTAATTGTTGATGGGTTTGTTCGGGGTTATAAACAATGGTTATTTCATGGAGAATGCCCGCCTAGTACTTCCTCTTCAAGTATGGATGTAACTTATCCTGATACTGCTTACCATCAGTCTGGTAGAGGGGATGACATGGAAGGTATGTTGCGGGATGCATTTAATATGCACAATCATGGTGTCGAATCATTCCCATCGGACTTTATGGCCTCTGATGATTGTAATATTGGTGGAAATACTTTTACCGAACCGGGAAGTAGTGTACGTCATGAAGAGCCGAATGGAGAAGCGGCGAAGTTCTACGCGCTACTTAATGACATGAACGAAGAACTGTATGAGGGATCAAAATTTTCAAAGATGTCCTTCTGTGTTCGTCTTTTTCAATTAAAGTGTTTGGGAGGGTGGACGGGAAACTCGTTGACGATGCTGTTAGAGTTTTTGAGAGAAATGTTCCCGTTTGCAAAAACCCCTCGGTCCTGCAAAGATATGAAGAAGATGATAAAAGATTTAGGCCTTGGGTATAACAAAATCCATAGTTGCCCAAATGACTGCATGTTGTATTGGGGCGATCGGAGAAACCAACAGTGCTGTCATGTATGCGGCCACTCTCGTTGGACAAGTAGAAACACAGAAGATGGGAACGACGATGAAAATGATGCACAGTCACGGAAGAAGCCAGCCAAGATTTTACGGTATTTTTCGTTGATACCAAGGCTTCAAAGGCTTTTTTTATCGTCGAAGACAGCAGAGTCAATGACATGGCACCATGATGGACGAACCGTTGATGGATTACTAAGGCATCTGACAGATTCTTTAGCTTGGAAATCATTTGACAATAAATTTACAAGCTTCGCAAGCGATCCTAGGAGTGTGAGGCTTGGGCTAGCATCTGATGGATTTAATCCTTTCAAGATCATGAGCACTGCCTACAGTACTTGGCCAGTAGTGCTTGTTCCTTACAATCTGCCTCCATGGATTTGCATGAAGCAATCTTCCCTAATCTTATCTATGATTATCCCTGGAGAGAAAGGGCCCGGGAATGATATCGACATTTATTTGCAGCCACTTATTGAAGAGTTAAAACAATTGTGGGTTGGTGTTGAGACATACGATGTGCTGAGAAAGGAGAACTTTAATTTACGTGCAGCTTTAATGTGGACAATTAATGACTTTCCCGCTTATGCCAATTTATCCGGTTGGAGTACCAAGGGTCGTTATGCGTGTCCTTGTTGTGCTGCACAAACATGTTCGCAATGGTTATACAATGGGAAGAAGTTCTCTTACATGGGGCATCGTCGGTGGTTACCGGAAAATCATAGATTTAGATTTCAGAGTTCTGTATTTGACGGTACTGAAGAGTTCAGAGAAGCTCCTTCGCAGACCAGTGGCTCTGAAATCTTGTTCATGTTGGAAGATATGAATTTTATTTATGGGAAGATGAACCAACCGCCAAACACGCAAAGAAATAGAAGATCCAATGATGAAGCTGATGATGACTCTGATGAAGAGGACGATCCTAATGAGGCGGAGTTGTGGAAAAAAGAAGTATTTTTTTTCAGTTACCTTATTGGGAGCATCACCTTCTACGACACAATCTTGATGTTATGCACATTGAGAAAAATGTCTGCGAGAACATTGTGGGTACAGTTTTGAATGTCGACGGAAAATCAAAAGACAATCTTCAGAGTCGACTTGATTTAGTCCAAATGGGAATCCGACCTGATCTTCATCCCAGTCCACTTCCGAATGGGAAATATCGGTTGCCGCCTTCTATTTTTTCAATGTCAAAGACGGAAAAAGAATTGTTCTGCACGGTGTTGAAGGATATAAAGGTTCCAGATGCGTATGCATCAAATATATCTCGATGTGTTAGTGTTAAAGATAGAAGATTATATTCGCTAAAATCACATGACTATCACATCTTGATGCAAGATTTACTGTCAGTGGCTCTACGATGTTGTATGTCCAAGAAGGTGACGTCTTGTATAATTGAACTATCCAACATAATGAAAGCCATTTGTGGCAAAGTTTTGGACGTTCAAGAACTTCAGAAGGTACAGGATCGAACCGCTTTAATTTTATGCAACATGGAGAAAATCTTCCCACCTTCCTTCTTCACCATTATGGTTCACTTGATAATCCATCTCCCGCACGAAGTAATTCTTGGCGGACCCGTTTTCTATCGATGGATGTATCCCATAGAAAGGTGTTAATTAAAATTTTTAAAGTTTTCCTTCATTCACCTTTATGCCTTTAGTTTCAATAATTAAGAAATGTTGTATATTATGTTTAGGTTTCTATCCAAATTAAAGTCTTACTGCCGCAACAAGCGATATCCAGAAGGATCGATTGCTGAAGGCTACTTGGCAGAAGAATGTATGACCTTCTGCTCAAGATATTTGGAAGATGTTGAAATAAGGTTAAACAGACCAAATAGGAATGCTGGACTCACGGACCATAACTTAGCCGATACTTATTTGTTCCAAAGTTTTGGAGAACCAATCGGAAAAGTTGAAATTACAGAATTAGATCATTTATCGTGGGTACAAGCACATCGATATGTTCTGTTTCACCACGATTTATTGGAACCTTTACGGAAGTAAGTTCTACAAATTTGATAAATATTTATCAAACTAATAATTGTTTATCTTCTAACAAAGATCACATTTTTTTAACACAGTGAGTACAAACAAATATTGAGATCTCGTTTGCGCTCCCGAAGAACACAACATCGAGATATCAATAAGTTGTTTACAGAATCATTTTATGAATGGTTAAGCCAAACGGTATGCAGTTCGAGCTTCCGCTTACAAATAATAATGTTTTCTCATAACAAATGAATTACTCAGTTTACTTTCCATTCAATAGGTTTGGAGCGGGAAGAACGTAAACGACGATGTTAAATGGCTCTCCCAAGGTCCAAATCGAGTGGTTAAAAGATATAGTGCGTTCCTCATCAACGGATTCAGATTTCATACAAAATATCGCGAGAGGTTGAGGAGAACGCAAAATTGTGGAATTGTTGTCAATTCTGCAATTACGAGTTATGCTAGTGCTAGGGACAATAATCCTGTCGAGGGAAATGTGGAATATTTCGGACAACTTACTGACATAATTGAGTTGGATTACTACGGCAAATGGAAAGTTGTCTTATTTCGTGGTGATTGGGCCGATGTTAATACAGCTCGTGGAATTAAGCAAGATCAATTTGGTTTTACAATGGTGAACTTTGACCGATTGATTCACACAGGACAACAACTAATAGATGAGCCGTATGTATTCTCATCTCAAGTCAAACAAGTTTTTTACTCAAAAGATCCAACTGATGAGGGTTGGTATGTGATAGCCCGAAATAGGGCCTAATCGGAATAGTGGTTTCGTAACCACAAATCCGAAGTGAAATAGTTTAATTTTATAAATTTTTATTAGTTACTGATTGATTGAAATATTGTGTGAAAATATGGATAGGAAATTTTAATACTTTAGTGCTTAATTGAATTTTTCGGACTAAATTGAGAAAAAATGCAAAGTGTGTCTAATTAGTGATTAAATCACTTAATTGAATTATTGCATGAAATTGGAAGTGTTTATGTGGAAATTAGACCATAAATTAGTGTTATGGACACAAAAGGGTATTTCTAGAAAAATATCTAAGTAATGGGTCAAGGGCATTTTGTCCAAATTGGGTAAAAGACAAAATAAAGAGAAAATAAGTGTCCATCTTCTTCAAAAAAATCAGAAGCTTGCTGCCGAAAGTTTCAGGTTACCATAGTTAAGGGTTTTGATTTTCCTAAGCTCAATTGTAAGTGATTTCTTGCCCCGTTTTAATTATTTTCGTATTTTATGCTTATTGAAGCTTGAATTTCATGTTTCTACCATTTAATTTAAATGAAATTAAAGTTTAAAAATTGACCCATTCATGATATAATTGTAAATTGATTAGTGATGTTAGATAATGAATGTTTGAAGTGTTAATTACAAGTTTTACTAGATGAATTTCAATGAAAAATGTTGAAAAAGGGCTAAATTGTGAAAGATGGTAAAGTGTGCATAAAGTTGTGATTTTGTGAAATTGAGGCCCGTTATGAGCATGAAATATGATTTAGTGAAGTTTGAAATTTAAGAATTTAGAGAATTTTATTTTTACGAGCTTAGGGACAAAAGTGGAATTTTTGAAAAGTTATGGGGAAAAATGTAAATGTGTCAAAATGTTGTGTATGAATTGTATTTGAATGGAATATTGATAAAATGTATTAAATTGTGTTAATATAGATCAAGAAAGAAGAAATAGTGCAAGTGATCGGGGAAAAGAGAAAGTTATCGACTAAATTACAAAATAGTCGTTTTGCATCCGAGGTAAGTTATATGTAAATAATAGTTATATTTGTATAAATTGTGAATTATATTTGATATGTGGATTAATATTGAATGTGGAAGGAAAGTTGTTCATGAATTATTCAAGTGATAAAGTGTTGAAAATAAAGTGTTAAGTGTAAATTCCCGGTTGAACTTAGGAATAGAATTGGATACAAGTGACATGTCACTAGAGACCAGTGTTACAGTGTTACAGTGAGTCCCGGGTGCTGGGTGATCTAGCATGTGTTGCAGACACCTGACAGCTTATGTGAGCAGACCCGTGGACATTTCCAGTGTTATTGATCAGTGGTAGCTTCGGCTACATTTCAGTGGTAGCTTCGGCTACATATCAGTGGTAGCTTCGGCTACATATCAGTGTGGCACTTATGTGCTAAATCTCTACGTATCCGTGTATATTCCAAGTGTTCAACGGGATTAATAATGAATTAAAGTGAATATGAAATGTTAAGTGTGAAAATGTATATGCAAGTGAATTGGTAAGATTGTGTATGTGTAAGTGATTGAAATTGCTAAGAAATATTTTGATTAGTTATATGTTAAAAGTGTTAATTATTAATTGAGTAATTATTGTTTACATGTAACTTACTAAGCTATTTATAGCTTACACATCTCTTTCTTTCCTTTGTTTTATAGTGATTTGAACTTGATCGAATAGTGGACCGTCGGAGCTCGTATCACACTATCATAACCATCTCGGTATTATGTGCTTTTCAAAATGTTTAAACTATGGCATGTATAGAGTCTTAATCATTTTGAGCATGTCCAAATGATATGGCTAATGTTAGCTATTGAAGTAGTTATTAAAGAATATGTTTTGGAGTTATGTATGTTTAAATGGTAACTAATTCAAAGAAGCAGTTTCTTTGACAGCAGCAGTGACGTGAATGTGAAAAATCACCATAAATAGTAGAAATGGAATTAGAGGGTGAATGATATATATAATTAAAGCTTATCAAGTCTATTTTTACATGAAAGAAACGGTGTAGGCAAAGGAATTTTATATTTTGAGATATTTAAATTTTAGTGAGACAAGGTCAGAATGGTTTTTGAAGTCCCCTGTTCTATCTTTAGAAAATCATTATAAATTGTACAGAAATAATTATAGGTCATAATTTATATGTTTAGATTCCTTAGTGAGTCTATTTTCAAAATAAATTAATGGTAACCTTATATGAATTCTGTACAATTAGATATTTGATTTTAGCGCCAAGTGGTCAGATCTGTCGAGCTGTGAAACAGGGGATACTTTAATGAATAAACTGTACTAATGTGCTAAGTTAAAAATTCTGAAACTTTTATGGTAAGTAGGAATATGAGTCTAGTTTCACGGAAAATTTACGGATTTTAATTTTGAGTTTCGTAACTCAAGTTATATTTAAATTAGTGACAGTTGCGCAGGTGGACAGTGTTGTTATGAACAGTGAATTTAATTTTAAAAGCAAATTTTTATGCTCCGAATCGGTAAGTTAAATTGGATGACATCTCGTACTTGATTCCGGAGACGGTCTCGGGTAAGGGGTGTTACATGGTACGTTGTACTCCGTAACATCCCTAGAGACTTGTTTGATATGGGCAGTGGAAGTAGAGATAACATCGAAGATAGATCAGTAACTTTACCCTTTCCAGAACTAAACTTAAACGATAATATCCCTAGTACTAGTGCACAATTTGGATGGGTTCGTCAGGATACCGATGAAGATATTTACGAATAATGATGTAGTAAGATTTTACGATTGTTTAATTGTATATAATATCATAATTTAAATCTTCGTCTTATTATATGTTTCAACTGTTTTATATGTGCTGTTATTGTTGTAATTAGCTATTAAGTTATTAACTATTTTATGTGTATTGTAGATAAAATGCCTAGAAGAAAAATTCTAAGGGGAAGCATTGTTCAAAATAATCCAAACTCGACAGAAACTAATAGTACTGAACAACAGACAGCAGTTGGATCTTCAAATGTTCCGATTACAGCTGAGGATCCTACAGAAGTTCAAAGTAATTTTTCATTTAATTTACATGCGTGTTTCTGTTATAGTTGATTTATTTTTCAAATTCTTATATTATAATATACCATTTGTAGCTGAAAATGGTGGGACGCGCAGAGGTCGAGGACGTACGCTACTTAGAGAGTTGTACGAGTTAGATTCAGTCGAGCGTGTCAAAGTTGGACGAAACAGTTTTGGTCAGCCTGTTGGATCAGAAGCTCGACTTTTAGCTGGATACATGGGCATTTTAGCACGAAATCCGAATATGTTACCTATAAACTACGAGTCATGGCATCAAATGCCCGATAGCAACAAAAACCAAGCCCTCGATAATATTAAGGTAACAAAATGTTAATGTCATCTATAATGCTTGGGAAATAGTTTCATTTATATTTATTTATTAACTTGTGTTTTTGTTTTTTGCAGGCGAGGTTTGCTTTAGAGGTCTCGGATGCTTATGTAAAGAAGGCATTGGGAAAAAGATGGAGAGACAACAAAAGTACTTTGAAGAAAAATTATTATAAGACAAAAACAACCCTCGATGAGAAATTGCAAAATGTCCCGCCGGGTATGTTGAGGTACCAATGGGAAGATGCGGTTAGATTTTGGCATTCGAATAAAGGCGAGGTCTGACGTCCTTCTACACTATTGTAATTATTTTGGTTTATAGTATTTTCTATTTACGTACTAAAAAATTTCATAATGTAGGATCGTGAACAAGTTGGAATAAGCAGCAGGCAGAAACAAAAATTCACCCACACAGCCGGGTCGAGAAGTTTCGCATGTGTAGCTGAGGCGGAGGTATTTTTAAATTTTTTAATATTGTCGAATATGTATAACTTTCTATTAAATAATATTTATACTACTATATTGTAGGAACGGTCGTCCGGTCAAAAAGTTGGACGCCTTCAACTTTTTGAAATTACACATAGGAAGAAAGATGGATCTCCCATGACTCCTGAAGCTGCTGAAATAATGGTACGTTTACTTAATACGATTTGACTTATTTTAGTTATTTATAGTGTTTATTTTCTAATGGTTTAATTCATTGCAGTTAATGCGACTATTGTTATGTTGCATATGTTTTTCAATATATAATATTGTGTTCCTAACTATGTGATATATTTATTAGGAAAAACTAAATGATAAAAAGGCGGAGTACGAAGCAATTGCTTCTAGTGATAGTTCGGTTCATCTTGAAGATATTGATAATCGGATTATTACTGAAGTTTTGGGTCCTGAAAGGTATGGTCGGGTTCGATTTCAAGGATCTTTTGTTAGCCCAACCCAATATTTTGGATCCAGCTCCCACCAATACATGGCTTCGGGGAGTCAGGCTCAAGCTGAAGTTCAGAGGTTAAAAGACCAAATGGCTCAGATGCAAGCGACTACAATTGAGGTTCAAAGGAAATATGAAGAACTCCAGCTACAACTTAAAGCAGAGGCGGAAGCGAGGGAAGCAGCGACTGCAGCGAGGGAAGCGGAGGCTGCAGCAAGAGAAGCAGAGCAGAGCAAAAAGTACGACGAACTTCAGCAGCAGCTTCAGATTATGATGAAGATGTTTAAGTCGCAACTTCCACCTTCATAGTGTATGACATAAATATTTTTATCATTTTAACATTTAACATTTAACATTTTTTGCAAAAACAATATGAATTCACTTTTATTTATTGATATTAATATTATTTTATTCCCTTATGTTGAAATATTATATAAATTTATTGCTATTGGTTGCTTTTGAAATGTTGCTTTTGAATTTTTGCTACAGGAGGGCAGAAAAAATGAAAAATTTAATAAAAAAAAATCCCCAAAATAGTGGCGTTTTTGTATAAAAGCGCCACTAAAGAACATGTTCTTTTGCGGCGTTTGTAAAAAATGCCACTAAAGAACATGTTCTTTAGCGGCGATTAGAAAAAAAACGCCGCTAAAGAACATGATCTTTAGGGGCGTTTTCCCTTAAGCGCCGCTAAAGAATATGTTCTTTAGCGGCGTTTTCCCTTAAGCGCCGCTAAAGAACATGTTCTTTAGCGGCGTTTTTTCCTAAGCGCTGCTAAAGAACATGGTCTTTAGTGGCATTTTTTTACAAACGCCGCTAAAGAACATGTTCTTTAGCGGCGTTTTTTTCTAAGCGCCGCTAAAGAACATTTCTAAGCGCCGCTAAAGAACATGATCTTTAGCGGCGTTTTTTTCTAAGCGCCGCTAAAGAACATGGTCTTTAACGGCGTTTTTGTTTGTAAACGCTGCAAACATTTGCGACGTTTTCGTTAGCGGCATTTTTTCCGGCGCTTGAAGAAGCGCCGCAAATATCTTTAGTGGCGTTAAAAAGCGCCGCTAAAGGCCTAAAAAAACGCCGCTAAAAACCTGTTTTGGTGTAGTGAAATACGAATTTTATTTGAATAATTTACTTTTTTTTAATGTAAAAAACTAACTAAATTAAAGAAAAACAAAATCTTTATTCAACAACTGTTGCTAAATTCTGCTCGATTTCTTTATTTGAATAATTTACTTTAATAATGAAGAGATAACGAGATGAGACCCATTTCCAAGTTGGCCATTTTGCTGATTACATAGTGGCTGAAACCCCTTTTAGTTTTGATTTGTAGATTGGATGTTAATATTTCATGGATTACACCTCAAAAGCTATAGATTTAGGGATATGCGTTTAAGCAATTGAGACTTAAAAGTAGTGTGAAAACTACATAAAAATTCAAGTACAACCAACCATCAACCATTCACCACTTATTCTTTTTCCTAAAGACAATTATATTATAAATATAGATAATAGGTTTAATATATGATTTGAAATTTAAGTTTGACATTTTTTTAAAATATGGTATTTGTGTTAGTTTTTTTTTATCTTATTTAATATTTATATTTGACAAAATTTATATATTTTAGTACCTAAAAGATAATATTAATTATTTAATGTTTAATTCGAGTTGAAGTGTTGAGTAAATGAAAGTGCTGATATTGTTAGGTTTGAATTTTTCAGAATTTTGTTAATGGAATAAATTTAGTATTAATTGTGAATTGCTTTAATTTTGTATTTACTTTGTCAAATAAAGTCCAATGAATATGATCTAATTCAAGTTTTATAGTTGATTTGATCAAAGTTAATTATTAATATTATTAGTTAATTATGCGTTTTCATCAAATCAATTCTAAAACTCGAATTAAACACTGAAAGGTTAACGTTGTTATTTTCCGTTACCAAAATATATAACTTTTGTCAAATACAAATATTAAATTAATTGGACAAAAACATAACATAAATATCGTAATAAAGAAAAAAATGTCAGATTTAAATACCGTCTTAATAATAGAATAATCAGAATATCAAAACCTGGAAATTATTTATTTATGGTATCTGATAACAAGCAGGATTGAATGCCTGTGGGATGCAGTTGGGAGAAATCAGGTTATATTCAGCAATTGAAGCCAATAAATAGTCGGTGTGGGCAGCTTCAAAGTCAAAATGTCCTGGAAAATGGGTAGACCACATTGAAGGCCTCTCTACCCTACTAATCTTTGGAATCGAATTCCAAGAAAATGTAGGGTAAACGAATTGAATTTTCACGTCTCAATCTATTGAAATCCTTTTACATCAATCAATTGAATTCAATTTCCGGAAATTCCATTTCTTTTTTGTTAAAATAACTAAATCACATTAAATAGCTTGGAAAGTAGCACGTTGACATTGCAACCCTTACGCATTGCTTGGATAACATCTATATTATTTTCCCCCCTTCTTTTTTTTATAGATATAAACTCTTAAATTATTCATAACTTAGAAGGATATTATGTATAGGTAAAAACATGTTTTCAATTGCTCTCAATTTTGAAATTAAATAAATTGATCTTTCTCAAAAAAAATTATAGTAATTTAATCATTACTAATTTCGAAAGTGAGTAAACAAAGACAATTAATCAGTGTATTAATGTTATTTGTCAATTTTACCTAATTTTAATTAGTATAATAACAAACGTGTAAATGTTGAGAAACTGTTTAAATTTTGCAGGTTAAATTTGTTAAACCAGGACCAAGTTGACAAAATGTGTAAATGTTGTAGGATGAATTTGTTAAAATAAGACTAGATTAATAGAATGTGTAAACTTTAAGACTAAATTTGTTATTATACAAATAAAAATATGTACAATTGACAAAAAAAATATCAACATTGTGATTAATTGTCCTTAGTTGTTCACCTTCAAAATTGATAATGATTAAATTGCTTTGATTTTTTTAGAGGGACCAATTTGCTTAAAATTGAAATTAAGAGGGACAAAAAAGAATCTTTTTACCTTATGTATATAAGTATATTTGATTTCGCGTTCTGTAACAATAATAATATTAATCGAACTAAAACTTAGTCGCTACAACAAAAATGACTATTCGAGGCAATTCTTTGTGACGTTTTAAAAATAAATGCCAACGGGTTACTAATTAGCAACGTTTTATTAAAAGATACCTCTAATTGTTTGAATAATCTGTGACGCTTTCCTACTAAATACCACAAAATATATTCCACAAAATCTAAAATTGCATACGCGAAATGTATTTCAAAATTTGATATATGTGTTTATTTTATAATAATTTAAAGTGAAAAAAATATTTTTATTGTGTTATTATTTGAGCGTTGGGATCAGAGAGGAATACATGAGTGCGAATTTTTGGAATAGGTCCAACTCCATCAC